>NW_003303674.1:126569-134987 GCF_000142945.1 Phytophthora infestans T30-4 | reverse complement strand
TATGGAGCAGAGAAGAAGGTATTGAAGTGGATCGTAATCGGCGTGGGTCTCGTACACACGTAGCAGCCTTTGATCGCGTGTAAAGAGCAGTAGATCCCGAGGCTGAGCCAGGTTGCCATCCTCAATGAGAGTCGCAGCCACCTCAGACACAGTGGGGCGATTATGCGTCCGCGGTCGCGAGGAGTTATCATGCAGACGGAAGACCAAGTCTACTGGAACCTCCGTGTTGTGTTGGCGCAATTGCTGCCCAAAGTGAAGGAACCGTTGCGCTACTGGGTTGGCTCTGCCATCATTTTCTCGATATCTAGTAGTGCAACATGATCCAGATCCGCGAATATACCAAGACGTCGCTCCGCGCGGCGTTGCATGTCCGGATCCACAATGTAGATCGGAGCAAACTTTGGAGCTACCCGCGCGTCTGTCCGACGGTCTATGTGGGGGAGGAGAGACCCTAGGTAGTGCCCATAGCCCCTTGAATGCGATATGTGTACACGCCGTGTGTACCCGCAACGCTCGCGTCTTGATGTACATTTTGAAACGATCGGTTTGAGCACGAAGCACCAATCGACGTAAACGCGAAGGCTTGATTGTAGGCACGAATTTGACGGCGGAACTCTGGATCTCCGTACAACGGAAGCAACGTCCGTGGCGCGGGGTGCAGTGGAGGTAGTTCTACCATCCCTGCCAGACAGCATGACATTGTCGACTCGCCTGGCCACTTCCAAGCGTTGCAGATCGGACAAACCGTTGTTGCCGGGAGCTTGTGCCGGCCGTTCTCCACGTCGTTACCCGTTATCATGGACACGTCAAATGCTTCATGGGAAATAAGAGCATGGCCATGACGGGTGCATTGGCGCCTAGTGCGCACACGCTCGAGTTCCTGCTGGCGTTCTTCTTCCGTCACCCCTGCTGTTCGAATGGCCTGCCGCTGTCGGTCTAGTTCACGTTCCGTTTCCCTTTGATGCCCCTCCAGCTGCCCACGCCGAAGTGCGTGTTGTTCACGGCTTAGGTCGCGTTCGTGTTGACATTGCTCTTGCGTCAGCCCATCTCTGTGTGATGCCACATGATGTCTGTCCTGCTCACGTCGTTCCTGAAGCTCCTCCTCGCGCAGCCTACCCCTTTGGATACGCTTGCGCTCAGCGTCTTTCTTCCTAGCACGGTCACGCTGAGACAGTGTCATATTACTTCGTCTCGTTCGAGCTCGCTGTACGTCGCGTGCTCGGTCGCGATCTGCCTGAGACAGTGTCCTATTAGCTCTTTTGTAACGGGGTACGTAGCCCTAAGTGTACCCTGGTTACATGAAGTGTGACACTTCACACTTCAGGCGTATGACACGTCATACTCCGGGATATTTGGTACAAGGTACCAAGGTCGTTCAAAGCCAACCATTGGTCAAACGACATTGCATTTCTATAGGTAACTTATAGTTTGTATTAAACCCAATCTTTATCTACCTATAAATATACTCAGTTTACAATCTACCTTATTTAGGTCACTTCGCTCTCTTTTGAATAAAGAGGGGACCTGTGAACCGCCGTTCACTGAGAGTTTGTATACTCTCGGAAGATAACTTCCTCTAGCGCAAGGTGCTGTGTGACCCCGTCACACTTGGTAGCACTCGTAGTCAATCCACGCCACCGCGGGTAGACTACCTGAACCTCTCCGAAGTTCGTTGCCATGGATAGGAACGACGTCTCCCATATGAACGACTCTCAGTTCAAGTCGGTTCGGAAGATGGCAGGCATCTTCGGGATGGAGGCCCTGCAGAGCCTCGTGGTGTCAACACCAGCTAAGCAGCTCGAGCGCGTCAATGCATTCGACGCGTACGAGCAGGGGCTCATTGCGAATGTGCGGGAGAACCTGCAGGCTCCGGCGGCGGAAGCAAATCCGCCTCACCCGAAGCCAATACGGCTGAAGGTTAAGCCGTATGAAGGGAAGGAAGGCGAGAACCTTCACTTCTGGGGCCGAGAAGAAGAGCTCGCGATGGACGCGGCTCTGATCTCGACCGAGCAACTGCGCGTTGCCTTTGCACTCTCCAACCTTAGCGGCCGTGCTAAGAGTTGGGTGTACACACGGGAAGCAGCATCCCCTGGATGTTTCACATCCTGGGCTCAGGTGTGCGAACAGCTCCGAGCCGCGTTCCTCCCGGCGAACTACGATTACCGCCAGCGTTCGCGCTTCCTCTCGTGTAAACAAGGGAGGCGCGAGCTGCACGAGTATGTGCAAGAGATACGGGAGCTCACGGCGTCCCTAGTGGGAAACCCACTCCCCGAACACATCAAGATGACTGTGTTCATGGACGGCCTTCGAGTGGGCCCCGCACGCACTCAGCTGTTCCGGGTGCGGTCAAGCACCCTCGAAGAGGCGATTTAAGTGGCTCTTCAAGAAGAGTAAAGCCATCGCCAGGCGCGTACGCCGGCCTCAGCGTGACCTGGGAGTTCCTTGTCGGCTCCCGGTCGAACAAGCCCCAACGGACCAGTTCCCATGGAACTCGGGTCCACCGAACAGCGTGACATCCGCTGCTTCGGCTGCGGGAAGATGGGCCACTTCAAGCGCGACTGTCCCGCGGAAAGACTCCGCAGACGGTCCTTCCCCAAGCCCGTCCTCAAGGGTCGCTGGTAGAAGCCAGGATCCCGGGGACAGGGAACCAATAAAGGCAGGGCGCCCTACTGGGGAAGAACTAAGTCTTCGTGATGGGTGCGCGGGTGGCGCGTACCACGGGGACTTAGCCCCTGAGAGTCTTCGCACTCTCGAATCGGCGAAAAGCAGCGGCGGGTTGCTCGTAGTACACGGATGTGTACGGGGATACGATCATCCCTTTAGAATCTTAATCGACTCTGGGGCGTCGAAGAATTTCGCACGCCGCCAGACGGTTGCTCGCAACAGCAGCAAGTTGTCCGATGCTTTGAGAGAAAGCAAGGGCAACGGGACGGTGTCAGTGCGACTGGTCGACGGTAAGTACGTCACTGTTCCCAACATCCAAGTGGATCTGGCCGTCAAGTTTGAAAACTTTGACAGCCTCGAAAAGCTCATTGTCTTTGATATGGATCCATATAATATGATCCTGGACATGCCCTGGCTTGAGAAGCACGAGCCCTGGATCGACTGGCGAGGCAAGGTAATCGGTGCCAGCCGCCCTGCGCAGTCCGACAGAGCATTGGTGACTCATGTTCCCACCTCTGTCAGGACCCGGGGCGCCCGCAAGGGCTGCCAGGGTACCAAAGCATCCGGCAGATGCTTGGGAGTCGTCGACGTATATGACGACTCCGAGGATGTTTTGATGGTGGCAGCGCCAAGAAGGGGCGCCGGCCAAGTGGGTAACTTAGGTCCACAGGCGGGTAATTTAGTTCCGCAGACAGCTGCAGCTGTCACGAACACTGAAAGCAGCGTGCTCAGAGTGGGTAACAGCGTTCTACTCACGGTCGCCCAGACCTTAACTGAAGAGGAAGACGTCGGATACGCTTCCTGTGTGGGTAACACAGTGCCACACGCGGTCGCCCAGACCTAAACTGAAGCGGAAGGCGTCAAACACGCTTCCGGTGTGGGTAACACAGTGCCACACGCGGTCGCCCAGACCTTAAATGAAGAGGAAGGCGTCAAACACACTTCCGGTGTGGGTCACACAGTGCCACACGCGGTCGCCCGGACCTTAACTGAAGAGGAAGGCGTTGAACACGCTTCCTGTGTGGGTACCACGGTACCACACGAGGCCACGAGTGCCTCGGATGTCGTAGCGCCGACATCCCTAGACGTGAGCAGCAAAGCTCGACGTCACGGTCGCCGTCGTCAACGACGCCGCCGCCGCGTCAAGTCGGATCCGAACTTCGTTCCGATCGACGTCGCTTCAAGCGACTCGGAGTCCAGGGCCCGGGCTCCTCCGACAAGGCCGGTGGAAGAGTCTTGTCACATCTTCGATGGCGAGACCGGTTTACCCGTCAAGGCATCTGGTGTCCACTTGGAACCGTTGCCAGAGGTTGCAGAGATACTGAACCTCGAGGAAATGACGGCTGAGTCATTACTGACCAACCTCAATGCTGGAGAGATTGCTGAGATGGTACTCATGAGACCTGAGACCAGTCGGGAGGAGCTGAGTTCCTCCTCTGGCTTGGACGAGAACGTCCTGGAAGACCTGAACAAGCAGCGTCAGACGCGATTGGGTTCTGAAATCCTTAAGAACCCCAAGGATCCGGTGTATCCTTTGGTGACGGAGTATGCCGACGTGGTGAGCAAACACCCACCGACCCAACTCCCACCGGATCGAGGCGTACGGCACGAGATTGATCTCGTGCCCGGCACAAAGTATTGTGTCACGAGGCAATGGCCACTCCCGCGCGAACAGTGCGAGGTCATTGATGCCTTCTTCGCCGCAAAAGCGAAGGCATGCATGGTGCGGGAATCGAAATCGACACCCTCTACGCCGACTTTCTGCGTTCGGAAGCCGAACGGAAAGTGGCGTCTGGTTCACGCTTATAACAAGCTGAACAACGCAACGGTGCCGGCCCAAACACCAATCCCACGAAAGGATGTGTTCTTAAACAACATCGCCGGGAGCGTACTGCACAGTGCGCAGGATTTGGTAGACGGATACTACCAAATCCTGATGCGAGAGAGCGACATCCCGCTCACCGCGGTAAGCACTCCAAGCGGCATACTTTGGGAGTGGCTCATCATGCCACAGGGCTTGTCTAACGCCCCGGTGACGTTCAATCGCCTGGTGACGCAATTGTTCCGCTCTTTGCGTACCTTCGTACAGACGTACTTCGACGGCATATTCGTCCATATCCGTGCCGAGGGAGGCAAGACGGCCATGGAGGTGCATCTAGGACACCTCCGTCGAGTGTTGGACGTAATGCGAGCGAACAAGCTCTACGCCAACATCGACAAGTGCGTTTTCGCGTCACCAGAGATTAAAGTTCTCGGTTGCTTCGTAAGCAACGTGGGCGTTCGGGCCGACCCAGACAAGGTCATGGCCATAGCAGCATGGCCGACACCCCGATCTCAGAAGGATCTTCGAAACTGGCTGGGCTTGGCCAATTACCTTCACAAGTATAGTGCAGGGTACGCGGGCTTCACTAAGCCCTTGTCAGGCCTCCTTCAGAAGGACGTCGACTGGCACTGGGAGCAAGATCATTGAAATGCCTTTGACAGCATCAAGGCCAGTCTCCAAGAGGCCCCTGTCCTGGCCCTGCCGGACTAGACGAAGCCGTTTAGCGTCGTCTGCGATGCGTCCAATTACGCCATCGGGTGTGCACTGCTGCAGGCCGACACGGCCCGGACACGAACGAGTCATCTCGTTCCAGTCCAGGCAGCTCAAAGCCACCGAGCGGAACTACCCTGTCCACGACAAGGAGCTCCTAGCAATGAAATATGTCCTTGTGAAGTTCCGTGTTCACCTTCTGGACTCTAGGCCCTTTGTGATCTACACAGACCACGCGTCCTTGAGGACGGCGACTAACTCGCCTCACCTCTCCCAAAGGATGGCGAGGTGGCTGTCCTTCTTCACGGAATATAGCTTCCGCGTCGAATACAAGCCGGGCAAGCTCAACGTGCTTGCGGACGCCCTCGGCGTCCTGACTACGAGTTGGCCCACATCACACGGATGACAAGGGATCTATATGATCGAATACGCATGGCGTATCGGGACAATGAGGCTGTCGCGCCTATCGTCAAGTTCCTTATTGCAGGAACGAGCGCGAAGTCCGACTGGCTCTCATCGCGACAGCGCTCACGGCTCCACCGATATGAGTTGAAGGAGGGCCTCCTCTATTATCGGGTGGAGCCCACTGATCCTCCACGGGTGGTCGTACCCAACGACGAGGATCTGAAGTTCGACATCCTAGCGGAGGCGCATGACGCGCTCTCCAGCGGCCACTTGGGCCGCGAGAAGACCTTTCTGTCGGTCTCTCAGTCCTTTTGGTGGACCCACATGTACAAGTGAGTGGCCCGGTACGTCAAGACATGTGAAACATGTCAGCGGGTCAAACCCGCAGGGCACTCTTCGGCTCCACTACAGAGCCTGCCCGTACCGGCTGACTGTTGGAAGTCGATGAGTCTTGACTTCATCTTTGGGCTTCCCGCCGACGGACACGGCAACACCGGAATTTTGGTGTTCGTGTGTCGGCTGAGCAAGATGGTACATCTTGCTTAGTTCCCGTTACTGTTACGTGCGAACAAACCGCAAGGTTGTTCGTCGATGGCGTATTCCGCTATCACGGTCTACCGGAGACGATTGTCTCGGACCGAGACCCGTGCTTCACTGCTGCGTTTTGGAAAACGCTGTCCCCTTTACTGGGAACTCGTCTGCAGATGTCCACTGCGGACCATCCACAGACAGACGGCCGAACAGAGCGCGTCAATCGAGTGCTCGAGGACACTCTGCGCAGTGTGTGCGCGGCAGCACCACGTACGTGGTCGACGCAGCTTTCAGTTGTTGAGTTTGCGCTCAACAACGTGGTGCACGCGTCCACGGGGTTCACGCCGTTCTACTTAAACGGCTTCCGCCACCCCAGAGTGCCTCTCACTCTTCGAGGAGACACGGACCCCTCCATTCTAAGTGGGGGAGAGGCTCGGAAAGCCCTTTCCTCCCAGGTCTCGGATGTGAGACCAGTTTTGCTGCGGAAACAGGTGGAATCCTTTATGGATACCAAGCTGAGCATTGTCAGCAGGGTCCGCGATGCCATGGCAGCGGCCCAAGATAAACAAAAGGAGTACTCAGACAAACATGGAAGAGGAAACTTAAGTATATTTGAGGTTGGGGACTTAGTGTTGCTAGACACGAGGATCCTACCTCTTGACACTGTCAGCTCTGTCGGCAGCAGCAAGCTGAAGTACCGCTTCATCGGACCGTTTGCAGTCCTGGCCAGACATGGTGCGTCGTACACTATCGACCTGCCAACGTCAATGACGACGCACCCGATGTTCTATGCTGGACGTCTTAAGCGGTACTTTGACCCGCAGGGGGTTGCTGACTCGTAGACCCCCCTTGACCCAGCTCTTTGGACCGAGGGCCGGTCACAGTCGTCGACGAGGACGTCGGAGCAGGCACCCAAGCCTCGGTCGGGACGGCAAGGCTGGGGTCAAGACCGTACGCCGGAGGGGCTCCATACGAACGGGACCCGGCGCCATACGTCGAGTACGCTGAGTACGCCGGGTACGTACCATACGCTTACGTTTGGAGGTGTGCCGCAGGCGGCTCCGGACGTGGCAACAAAGCTTCGATCCGTCAGATCATCCGAAAGGCCTCGTCCAGATCGGACGAAGAGGCCCGGCGATCCACCCGCAGGTGCAGGCTCGCGACCTCTCGCTCCAACAGGTCCAGGCGGCCCGCAAGACCAGAGAAACTCGCCCTGATTCCCGGTCGGGGCGGCAGCATCACCGCCAGTCCCAAGGCCAAGTGCAATCATAAGCACGAGGACACGTTGACGGAGGCGGTCAACCTCAGGGTCCTGTGTCGGACCCGCAGTCGGAACACTCGGACGAGAGTGGCTTTCGGGAGGCGCCGAGTACTCGTACTCGTACGAGGGCACCTCCGCCCCTGCTTGACCGGAATGGAGAAATCCACTTCAACGTGGAGCGGATCCTCCAGGAGCAACGGCGTCGCGGTAAGCGACAGCTCCTCGTAAAGTGGAGGGGTTATGCCCACTCCGAGAACTCGTGGGAGCCGATTAAACTGCTCCTGATTGACTGCCCGAAAGCTGTCGCAATCTGGGAACAGAAGCGGCGGCAGCTTCATAAGTAGTCCGGGGCTTCTTGCCCGAACGGGGTACGGATGATGAATACATTCCGTACCCGCGCTCATTGTGGTGAAGTGCTTTCTTAGAAATAAGAGAATGGTCCTGACGCGGGGTCACTATCCCGAATCAGTGACAATTTCAAGTGATTATAGAGGATTTGGGTTGTTTGGCACGGGTGCAAGTTGCCTGTGGTGGATTAGCCATGGCGAGCAGCACCCCGTATGGAATGACGATGGATCTGATATGAGCGATGTACGAGAAGGCAAGATCCACCAAGACTTACCTCGGATCCACCCTTACCTGGATTCACTAAGATGGATATGGGATATACTCTACAAGAGTGGATCGAGTGTGGATCCTATGAAGGAAGGATGGTCGGTGCCCTCTGACGGTGGATCTAGTAGCCACGGCTAATGAAGAGTCAAGATCCACCGCTGGCCCCGCGTCCACAACTGTTGCCGCCGCGTCGGCTTCCTCGATTCTTATCCTTCTGCTTGGTCCAGCACTTCTCAATCACGTGCCCCAATTTTCCGCAGTAAGTACACTGGCGAGACTCCCGCTCGGTACTGAACGCCTTTGCCGCGTCTTCAGTCTTCACCGCAGAGGTCTCTCGCCTTGTCGCTTGATATGCTCGTTCGTGAGCACCTTCACAACGTCTTGCGTCTTCAGCTCAGCAGTACTCAGA
>NW_003303674.1:76832-126469 GCF_000142945.1 Phytophthora infestans T30-4 | reverse complement strand
TTGATGGCGCCCACGGTGGACACTGTGTGCGATGGAACGGTGCGGATCTCTGTTCTCAACGTAGAAGGTCGACGCGAGAAGCTTCCGGCACGTGAAGCGCTCGGTACGTGGATCCCGACGGACGACGATATGCAGGTGCTGGAGATAAACGGTGCGCTCGATCGAGCAAAAGTAAGGAAGTGGGTAGCCGCGCTCAGTAAGGAGGACGCGGGACCACTCACGGAAGAGGAGAAGCTGGACAACGGTGAGATGGAAGAGGCTGACAGGGATTTGGTGATCGCAGTACTGAGGCAGTACGCCGGTACAGTCAATAAGAAGCCAGGATGTCCCCCGCTCACGAAAGTGAATGTGGAACATCATATCAACACAAGCGATGCAGCTCCAATAATGCAGCGACGACGCAGGCATGCGGTCTCAGAGAACTTACTTATTGATGACGAAGTAGATGAAATGCTGGCAAATGACGTAATCGAGCCTGGATGTGGTGCATGGGGTTTTCCTGTAGAGATTGTGAGAAAGAAGGATGGCGGCGTACGGTTTTGCATTGATTATCGGGTGTTGAATGCTGTGACAGTCAAGGACGTATACCCTCTTCCGCGTGTTGACGAGACTCTGGATGCGTTGTACGGCTCGCAGCGATTCACTAGTCTGGATCGGCATGCAGGATATTGGCAGCTGGGTGTGGCTGAGGAAGATCGCGCTAAGACTGCGTTCACCACACGACGAGGATTGTTCCAGTTTAAGCGAATGCCGTTTGGGTTGTGTAACGCCCCCAGCACGTTTCAGAGGCTAATGGATTGTGTGTTACGAGGGTGGACCTGGGTATGCTGCTTAGTTTACTTAGACGACGTCATCATCTTTACAAAAGGATCAGTGGCACGGCATGTGGTTGAGCTGGCAGTGGTACTCGAGCGCTTATCGGAGGCCGGGCTGAGCTTGAAGTCCTCGAAGTGTTCATTTGCCACCACGAGAATGGAGTACTTGGGGCACGACTTGACACCAGAAGGCATCCGACCGACTGAGAGGCTCGTGACGTCCATTGTAAACTTTCCCCGGCCGGAGGACGATGCTCAGGCTCGTCGGTTTGTAGCACTTGCGGGGTATTATCGCAGATTTGTACCAGATTTTGGCGCGAAGATGTCGCCGCTGACACGGTTGTTGAGGAAGGGCAGCAGCTAAGAATGGGGTAAGGCTTAGGAGGAGGCATTCGCGTGGGCGAAAGCGTGGCTCAGCCGGAAACCGGTACTGATCTACCCGGATTATAGGCTACCGTTCAAGCTGACCACGGATGCTAGCAAGACGGGACTTGGTGCTGTCTTATCGCAAGACCAGGGCAAAGGAGACCAGCAAGTAGCCTATGCGTCAAAGGTGAACAGTCTGACAGTGAGCAACTACAGTATCTCGGAGCTGGAATGCTTAGCGGTGGTGTGGGCAGTGCGGTTGTTTCGCCCTCATCTGTATGGACGCAAGTTTGTTATAGTGACAGATCACATCGCTCTGAAATGGCTCATGACGGCAAAAGAACCAGCGGGAAGTTGCATAGGTGGGCCTTAACGTTACAGGAGTATGATTTTGAGATCCAGTATCGACCTGGAAGGGAGAACTCGGTAGCAGATGCGCTGGCTCGGGGACCGGCACCGGATGAAGCTAGCACCGACGAGCAAGCAGCCGAGGAACCGCTAATTGGACGGACGCAGCACACGGAGCAAGAAGGAGAGGACGAAGCACAGGATGATGCTGCGCACGCGGTGCAGCAGGAGCTAAGAGAAGAGTTGGTAGACTCGCCTCCTGATGGAAGCTGCAATAAATCGAGTGGGAAGCAGAAGTCTACGCGTTCTCGTACAGCCCCACCGAAACCGAAACCAGATACACGACGACTCAATGTTGAGGATGTTAAGGGAGAGCAGAAAAGGTGCCCCGAACAGGTTTGTGTCAACGCCAACGATGTAATAGATAGCGCAGCGCGAGCTGTTGTCCAGACAGCAGAAGTTCGGCGAGCAGACATTGCAGAATTGGGTGTAGTTCAATTCACGGACGAAGATATCAAGAGAGAGCAAGCTAGGTCAGTGATGGTGCAGTCGATGTTGAGCAAGGGAGCGTACCGAAACCAGAACGTGTTCACGGACGAAGACGGACTAGTACGTGCGGCAGTGGGCGAAGGAGATAATCGAATCATTTTACCAGCAGTCTACTGGGCATTGGCCTTCAAGGAAGCACACGACAGCATTTGGGCGGGTCATTTGCGTGGCCCGCAGACGTATGAGCGGCTCCAGCGTATGTATTGGTGGCCACACATGCGGGAGGCGACGCACAATTGGGTAGCTGCGTGTCAAGATTGCGGCTCAAGAAAGGCAAAGCCAAAAGTGGTAATCCCGCCACTGAGGAGCGTGAAGACTGGAGAGGTTGGGGATCGTTGGGCAGTCGATGTTGCGGGACCTCTGCCGGTCACGGAAAATGGCAACCGCTACGTGATCGCTGCGGTTGAATACACGACCAGATATGCGGTAGCATCAGCAGTCAGTGAGCATACAGCCAAGTCGATAGCTCGCTTTTTGATGGACAAGGTGGTGCTAGTGTACGGACCTATGAGGGAAATTATGATGGATGGCGCAGCAAAGTTCGGCAGCAAGGCGACGGAGGAGTTGCTGACATTACTGCAGACAAAACAATCAACCCCTGTGCTCTACCGGCCCAGCTTACTGGGGCTCGTCGAGAGGTTTCACCGTACGTGTAAGGATATGATCAGTTTGTTCGTCGAGGAAGCGCAGGACGACTGGGACGACTTTCTCCCATGTGCTCTGTACGCGTACAATGGGTTCAAGCATGCAACTCACGGATTCCAGCCCAATGAGTTGATGATGGGGAGGAAACGTCGGAGTCCAGCTGAGTTGCTTCGACGCAGTAGGGTGGCGCGACCGAGAAGCACGCTGCAAGTTGCGGGACTTGCAGAAGGCTCGAGGGCTGGCAGCGCACGTGCTGCAGAAGGAGCAAGCTAGACAGGCACCATACTACAACAGAAGGAATGCACGACAGCGACACACGTTCCGCGACGGAGAGCTTGTGTGGGTGTATCGGCCAGCGCGAGGGAAAGGAATCACTAAGTTTGGACATAGGTGGCGTGGTCCGGCGGTGATTATTGAAGCTGCTGGATATGACAACTATCTTGTGAGGATGTGTGAAACTGGAGACGAACTGGTGACTCACTGCTAATTTCTTTTGACGCATTATTACCCCACCAACTTGATGGAGCAAATGGCTAAGGATATTGCGCTAGATTTGCACGAGGGAGCCGTTGCAGCAGCAGATAGTGATTCAGAAGCCGAGGACGAGCTTTCATCAGAATTAAGTGGCGCTGGAAATAGCGCAGTTGAGTCTGAAGTAGTCACAGCAGTAAGTTCTTAAGCCGGAGGAGCAGAAGTAAATCAGCCACCGACAGAACAATCCGCACAGGACGTGCAACAATCAGCTCGTCGAAGAACAGTTCGTCGAGATGACTTTAACCAAGGCAGTGCCGCACGATAGGCTGGGGCGAGCCGAACGCGACGCAGAACTCGAGCGCCAGCAGTGGTCGACGGAGATAGCGTCGCGGGACGAACTCGGGCTAGGATCAGAAGGGCCCCATACGCCGGAGTTGAGCACGACGGAGACGATGGCGCTCCTGGCGAAAGTCCAACCCGTGCGTTGGCGCCTGACACCGTTCTCGCCTCTGATGCCCTTGATGACCGAGGCCACGAAGAAACCCAAGACACTCCAGAAGCAGTTGATGGACGCAGTGCGGAATCGAGAGGTCGCGCCCGAAACGAAACCGAAGAGGCAGAAGTCATCCGCCGCCCTGTAGAGGCTACGCAACACCATGTTCGGAGTGGAGTCAGAAAGCTGCAGCACGAAGGCATGTACAAAGGAGAGCAGCGCGGCGACCACCACAGTGCAGAAGCTGGAGGTAACCAAGCCGGAGCCGGTGAACAACACGGAAGCAGTCGTCGAGATGAAGACGGCGAGCAACCACGGCAAGCAGTACACGAGTACGTCGAGCCAGCCGACGAAGAAGCGCGCATCTACGTGTTTGCTGGACGAAGACGGCGAGGAACAGACACTCTCGTGGGCAACCGATCGAGACTTGCGCAACTTGGTCCCGACGCCGTCGTCGTTGAACGCCGCAGACGATGATACCGAATGCGCACCGGTCGTTATGCCTTGGAATTCGAAGTACAGTGTGTGGGAAATCGACCTGACGGGCGTGAGCCCGAGAAGCTCTGGATCAACCGCTTAGACTACGAGGAAATGTGGCGGACCGGTCGCATCAGAAGTGAATATGTCCAAGAGGAAAGCAGCGAGAATGAGCGCACCAATGCCACGGTGTTAACAGACTCAGCGAGGTAAGAAGCACCAAACGAGCGATGACGAGGACGACAGCGAATAGCACGACAGTAAAGACAACAGCAGGAAGTACGGCGGTCAGGACGACAGCAGAGCCAGCAGCAGCAAGGACGACAGCGAAACAAGCAGAAACAAGGAGGTAAGCACGAGTCGGGGACGACTCGATGACTAGGGGAAGAGAGTAAGCAGAATGAAATTCTTGTGTGCCCGAGCCCAAGAAACCGACGAACGAGGAAGTGGTGATGCTGTGGCGGTTACGGACGTCATGCGACGCCATTTCTCAACGGGCAACCAAATCATTCAGAAGAGTGACGAACACGGTAAGGGATATTAGGATCTGAAATCGGGTTGCTGGATGAAGGTTAAGCGACTCGTGAACAGCAGGCACGCAGTGCACATGTAGGGTAGGATCAGTAGCTAATTTGCGGATAATCGAGTAGGCCGCCGTACGGTCTTGTGCGGAGCTGAAGCAGACAACCCGCGTACCAAATAGACGTTGGCTTGCTAGCCAAAGTAGTCAAAGCCCCCAGGAGGTGTGGGAGAGTGGGTTCAAGTCCTACGAGCAGACGCGGTTCGAGTCCGTTTATCGAGCGGTGAGTAGCTAACGAGGGTTCAAGTCCCCGGTTTGAGTCCAGAGCGCCCCGCCTCGACTGCTCAGAGAGTCTGATCCTCCTGAAAGTAGAGCTTAGCCGCTGCACTACACCCGGAAAGAAGCTGGCAAACGCGTGCATATTGTGTGAACAGGATTGCATATATAGGTGAGCGACAGCTGTGACCACCGGCACCGATCCTTGGCCAGGAAACGGACTGGAGTGAAGTGTGCGGAGGTGACTGCAGAGGACAACGAGTGATACGTCCGTGACGAACACGTGAAAGAGCTCGCGAACATAAGAGAGAGAGCTTACTTAGTGGTCATACAGGGGCTTTCCAGACGAGGGACACCGGAGCGCTCGGCAGCCAGTAGAACGCCCGCATTAGCGTGAGTTTTATTATCCCTAGCCCGTTACGGACGGAATGACGGACGCAGACCACACTCCAGTAGAGGGGTAAGACTAGTCGTTCGCTGCCGGAGATGGCAGGCTGTAGTCCAAGGGGAAACGGGCTCACGCCTTCGCTGCGCCCCGGCGTAAACATGTTTTATGTAAACGTGATGTATTAAATGCATATGAAATTGAACATTCCTACTGCCTGTAGACAATGTTCTGGGTGTAGACCCCATCCTCCTCCTCCAGCTTTGGGTACTCGACCAGCGCCTTGAATCTTGATCTTGAAGTAACTCGCGACATCGCAACGTACAGCTGCCCGTGGGAGAAGCAAGGCGTAGCAAGATACCGCCCCAAGTACTTCACCGTTTGTCCTTGCGCCTTGTTAATCGTCGTCGCAAAGGCCGGCTAGACAGGAAACTGCTTGTGTCTCAAATGAAACGGAAAGCTCCGAATATCTCCGTCACTGATGAAAACAATGCGAGGAATCAACACATGTTGCCCTTGTCGCTCACCTGTCATGATTGTGGCGTGGATGACATGTGGCTTGAGGGCCACAATTCGAAGCCGTGTTCCGTCGCACAGCCCTAGATCTATATTTAAGTTCCGCATCATCATGATAGGCATTCCTACCTTGAGAGTCAGCTTGTGGGGAGGCATTCCACTGATATTCATCGAGTGGAGTACCTCCTGCTCGAAGAAATTGCCGTCACCGTCGTCTTGTACAGAGTCGGAAGACATGTATTCCCGCCCCTGTCCAGTTAATCGATCGGTCACCGCTTCATCGATGCGGTGCGCGATTGCGTTCGTGGTCGTGAGGATCGTTCGGTTAGCGAAATACTCGTCGGTAGAAACCTCGGGGTTGTTAATCTCGCCATACATCTCGTCAATGATCCGATCCATGCCTCTTGGAATAACGCCCGGACGAATTTCCTGGTCCTCGTCCTCAGGCACAGGTGGATTCTCAATCAGCATATCGCGCGGGATCTTCATGTAATCGCTTCCTAGGGAATAATTTACATCATGCCTTCCCTCCCCGACTTGCAGCAGGAACTCGGAGAATGCAGCCATTTCCTCAGCCGTGTCTGCAGTATCGGCTGTGCGCACTCGCATGTTTTCCGTAAGACGGAACGTCTGAAATTGTGGCCACAGCCTAGACGACTTGAGGCAAGCGTCAATTGTCTCGACGGGTGCTCCACTCTTAACGACCGGGAGAATCTGGCGGAAATCTCCCGAAAGTACAAACACTTTCCCGCCAAAAGGCTCGGTATCGTTGTCAAGTATGTCCCGCAGTGTTCTGTCTACTGCCTCGAATGTGTGGCGATGGGCCATAGGTGCTTCGTCCCAAATAATCAAACTTGCATGCTTGATGAACTCCTGAATATGGGAGTTTTTCCTGATACCGCACGTCGAGCTCTCGTTCAATTTCAAAGGGATCTTAAACGAAGAATGAGCTGTCCTACCACCCATGAGCAAGAGCGAAGCAATACCGCTAGACGCCACAGCGATGGCGATTTTCCCCGAGAGTCTGACTTTGGCCAGTACGTTTCGAAGCAGTGTAGATTTTCCAGTACCACCCGGGCCATCACCAAAAAATAGTTTCTTGCCTTCCTCCGGGCATTCAACCGCTTCAATAAGCTGGTCGTAAACAACCCGCTGTCCGTCGTTTAGCTGATCTTCTGTGTTTACAATCGCCTCCAAAGCTGACGCATCGTATCCAGTGAGCTCACGTCGTAGTAATCCGTTTTGGCGAAGCGCTTCACGAATCAATGTTGGGAACGACCCCAACTGAGGAAGCTCGTCGAAGTCAGCTACCGCATACCCACTCGCTTGAAGTAGTTCTTGAATGCTCATCAGCGTTTCAAATTCGACCAACGCGGACTTGAAGGGGTCCATGAAAGCCTGATGTTTGCGTGCGAAGTCTTGGGAAAGATCCGCGAAGAACCGATCCCACAGAACACCAACATTTGCTGGAGCTGAATACACCAGAATGGTGACGAAGAGCTGGCGTAGTTGATACGGCATTTGGAACTCAGCCGCTTCCCTCAAACACGAAACCCACTCGGTATCATTCTCCAAGTAGCCAGCCTCCCGCGCCGCAATTTGGAATGTGGGGCAGACAATCCCGTTAACCGTTCTCAAGTCTTCAAACGACGTTGGCCCTCTACGCTGACAGAGCAGTAGCCGAAGATAGAAGCGCTCCATATCGTGAGGAGACACGTGAATCATGCGACCAACGGGAGCTTGATACTGTTTCCTGCGAACTCACCTTTTCGGTTGACCTTTCTCCGGCGCTTTCCAGCAGAACTCTTTAGGGATGTCCTGATACAACATCGTTCTGCCAATATGATTCTCGGGCACTTCGCTCGCACACAACTCAAAGAATCTGGTCAGCATAGTGTGACTACCACGCTCCAAAACCGCCTCCGGGTTTTCCGTCTCGCGAAAGCAAATCGTCTGGCCTGACTCGAGATGAACAGTTAGCTGAGTAACCGCATGGGTTTTCCCCTGAATCGTGAAATCGAGCAGGTGCATGCAAGCTTCCACCGGAGAAATGTACCGGGCGCTCAAGAAACGTAGAATCTCATTTGGTTCTCGACGCGCACTCTGTTGCCCTCCTCGGACTTCTTCCACAGTGAGTATTGCCATGTCGGGTCCTTTGTACACATACTTGTACAGGTATTTAACCGCAGTTATATCCGTGCACACTTCCACATTAATGTGGCAGCTGTACTTCTGGGATAAGTACGGGTTGTAAGGTACAACCCACTGGTTGATCGTAGCATTGTCGTATTCCCTGCCTTTGAACTTTAGAACACCTTCTTGCCGTCGACGTCGTCTGTACACTGGATAACCATTGGCATTGGCTTGTGTAACTTCTGCTAAGGGCTTCGGTTATCCTTTGGTGCACTTGCCGTCCTTCATATACGCGCAGGAAGGATTTGCAGGCCCGCATGGACCACGGAGCATGCATGACATGACCGTCTCATACATCTGAGGGTTTGTATCCTTATCTGGGATCTCAGCGCATACCATCTTGTCTACGATCTCGCGGGTTCTAGGTTTGCCTTCGTCAGCCAAAATAATCAGTACGTGAGCGTGGGGATGCCCTCGTATTTGAAACTCGCCAACGTAAATCTGCGCGCGCACTCGCCCCAGAACACCTTGGTTTAAATCGTCAAGCGTCGCTTGCGGTTTCTGCTGCCACACGCGAGCCACGATATCTGGTCGATCTGGAGCTGTCTGGGTCTCGGAAGGTATCGCTTCAAGAACCTCGTCCCATTTGGGGCTTCACGTTTCCGTCAGGAAGACGTCGGGCCGTCCATACTCCCGAACAATTGCCATTGAATCTTGATACGAGCTGTACATGGACCGCGGGCTACCCAGGTGCGAAGCCGGTAGTATGATACGCTTGCCAACCTGATTAAGACAGTGGGTTGGTCGTTCTCTGCTGCCTCCGTCCCGATCCGGGTGCACTAATCTGTTCTGGGCCCGGTCATATTCCGACAGCAGCACTTCTCCTTCCGCCAGAGCCAAAGTATCCTCATTGAGCAAAGCGTCTTGAACACCCCTGTATTGATCGGTGCGAAGTGTTTTCTGATTGTCAGCCACCCAACGAAGCTGTTCTTGTTCACATTTGGCACGCTGATCTACACACCACTGTTGAAATAGTCGTCCGCCTTGGTGGAGAGCGGACTGATCATCCACTTTCTGATGAAGGCTGAACGCGACGTGTTCACGAAGCGACATCGCTTTCTTGTTTCGATACTCAGCACCATTCGCGAACTCGTCTGTGTAGGTCCAGCCTTTCTCTCCATATGGAGCAGAGAAGAAGGTATTGAAGTGGATCGTAATCGGCGTGGGTCTCGTACACACGTAGCAGCCTTTGATCGCGTGTAAAGAGCAGTAGATCCCGAGGCTGAGCCAGGTTGCCATCCTGAATGAGAGTCGCAGCCACCTCAGACACAGTGGGGCGATTATGCGTCCGCGGTCGCGAGGAGTTATCATGCAGACGGAAGACCAAGTCTACTGGAACCTCCGTGTTGTGTTGGCGCAATTGCTGCCCAAAGTGAAGGAACCGTTGCGCTACTGGGTTGGCTCTGCCATCATTTTCTCGATATCTAGTAGTGCAACATGATCCAGATCCGCGAATATACCAAGACGTCGCTCCGCGCGGCGTTGCATGTCCGGATCCACAATGTAGATCGGAGCAAACTTTGGAGCTACCCGCGCGTCTGTCCGACGGTCTATGTGGGGGAGGAGAGACCCTAGGTAGTGCCCCATAGCCCCTTGAATGCGATATGTGTACACGCCGTGTGTACCCGCAACGCTCTCGTCTTGATGTACATTTTGAAACGATCGGTTTGAGCACGAAGCACCAATCGACGTAAACGCGAAGGCTTGATTGTAGGCACGAATTTGACGGCGGAACTCTGGATCTCCGTACAACGGAAGCAACGTCCGTGGCGCGGGGTGCAGTGGAGGTAGTTTTACCATCCCTGCCAGACAGCATGACATTGTCGACTCGCCTGGCCACTTCCAAGCGTTGCAGATCGGACAAACCGTTGTTGCCGGGAGCTTGTGCCGGCCGTTCTCCACGTCGTTACCCGTTATCATGGACACGTCAAATGCTTCATGGGAAATAAGAGCATGGCCATGACGGGTGCATTGGCGTCTAGTGTGCACACGCTCGAGTTCCTGCTGGCGTTCTTCTTCCGTCACCCCTGCTGTTCGAATGGCCTGCCGCTGTCGGTCTAGTTCACGTTCCGTTTCCCTTTGATGCCCCTCCAGCTGCCCACGCCGAAGTGCGTGTTGTTCACGGCTTAGGTCGCGTTCGTGTTGACATTGCTCTTGCGTCAGCCCATCTCTGTGTGATGCCACATGATGTCTGTCCTGCTCACGTCGTTCCTGAAGCTCCTCCTCGCGCAGCCTAGCCCTTTGGATACGCTTGCGCTCAGCGTCTTTCATCCTCGCACGGTCACGCTGAGACAGTGTCATATTACTTCGTCTCGTTCGAGCTCGCTGTGCGTCGCGTGCTCGGTCGCGATCTGCCTGAGACAGTGTCCTATTAGCTCTTTTGCCGCGAGCCTGCTGCGCAGCCGATACCGGGACGTCCTGTCAAACCGCTGCTTCAGATACGGCAGGTACTGTAAACAAAGCCATATTTTCAGTTTCAGCTTGGTACGCCGCCTCCATCTCAGCTGCAAACCGGCGCTGAAGTACCACAGGATCGGACTCTTCTGTCTTTTCCTCCCGCTCTTCAATACGACCAGCTAGACCTTCCGTAGCTTCCGTATCCGCCGTAGCTTCTAGGTGCACACTGAGGGCTTGAAGCGCTTTGTTCAAGTCACATCGCTTCCTCCAGCGCTTGTTCATGCGTCGTTTCCGTGCTTCCTTCTCCGCTTGCGTGGGTGTCGCGTTGATCAGTTCATTCTCGCGCAGAAGCAAATCCGCCTCACCCGAAGCCAATACGGCTGAAGGTTAAGCCGTATGAAGGGAAGGAAGGCGAGAACCTTCACTTCTGGGGCCGAGAAGAAGAGCTCGCGATGGACGCGGCTCTGATCTCGACCGAGCAACTGCGCGTTGCCTTTGCACTCTCCAACCTTAGCGGCCGTGCTAAGAGTTGGGTGTACACACGGGAAGCAGCATCCCCTGGATGTTTCACATCCTGGGCTCAGGTGTGCGAACAGCTCCGAGCCGCGTTCCTCCCGGCGAACTACGATTACCGCCAGCGTTCGCGCTTCCTCTCGTGTAAACAAGGGAGGCGCGAGCTGCACGAGTATGTGCAAGAGATACGGGAGCTCACGGCGTCCCTAGTGGGAAACCCACTCCCCGAACACATCAAGATGACTGTGTTCATGGACGGCCTTCGAGTGGGCCCCGCACGCACTCAGCTGTTCCGGGTGCAGTCAAGCACCCTCGAAGAGGCGATTTAAGTGGCTCTTCAAGAAGAGTAAAGCCATCGCCAGGCGCGTACGCCGGCCTCAGCGTGACCTGGGAGTTCCTTGTCGGCTCCCGGTCGAACAAGCCCCAACGGACCAGTTCCCATGGAACTCGGGTCCACCGAACAGCGTGACATCCGCTGCTTCGGCTGTGGGAAGATGGGCCACTTCAAGCGCGACTGTCCCGCGGAAAGACTCCGCAGACGGTCCTTCCCCAAGCCCGTCCTCAAGGGTCGCTGGTAGAAGCCAGGATCCCGGGGACAGGGAACCAATAAAGGCGGGGCGCCCTACTGGGGAAGAACTAAGTCTTCGTGATGGGTGCGCGGGTGGCGCGTACCACGGGGACTTAGCCCCTGAGAGTCTTCGCACTCTCGAATCGGCGAAGAGCAGCGGCGGGTTGCTCGTAGTACACGGATGTGTACGGGGATACGATCATCCCTTTAGAATCTTAATCGACTCTGGGGCGTCGAAGAATTTCGCACGCCGCCAGACGGTTGCTCGCAACAGCAGCAAGTTGTCCGATGCTTTGAGAGAAAGCAAGGGCAACGGGACGGTGTCAGTGCGACTGGCCGACGGGAAGGTCGTCACTGTTCCCAACATCCAAGTGGATCTGGCCGTCAAGTTTGAAAACTTTGACAGCCTCGAAAAGCTCATTGTTCTTGATATGGATCCATATGATATGATCCTGGACATGCCCTGGCTTGAGAAGCACGAGCCCTGGATCGACTAACGAGGCAAGGTAATCGGTGCCAGCCGCCCTGCGCAGTCCGACAGAGCATTGGTGAGTCATGTTCCCACCTCTGTCAGGACCCGGGGCGCCCGCAAGGGCTGCCAGGGTACCAAAGCATCCGGCAGATGCTTGGGAGTCGTCGACGTATATGACGACTCCGAGGATGTTTTGATGGTGGCAGCGCCAAGAAGGGGCGCTGGCCAAGTGGGTAACTTAGGTCCACAGGCGGGTAATTTAGTTCCGCAGACAGCTGCAGCTGTCACGAACACGGAGAACTGCGTGTTCAGAGTGGGTAACAGAGTTCCACACGGTCGCCCAGACCTTAACTGAAGAGGAAGACGGCGGATACGCTTCCTGTGTGGGTAACACAGTGCCACACGCGGTCGCCCAGACCTAAACTGAAGCGGAAGGCGTCAAACACGCTTCCGGTGTGGGTAACACAGTGCCACACGCGGTCGCCCAGACCTTAACTGAAGAGGAAGGCGTCAAACACACTTCCGGTGTGGGTAACACAGTGCCACACGCGGTCGCCCAGACCTTAACTGAAGAGGAAGGCGTTGAACACGCTTCCTGTGTGGGTACCACGGTACCACACGAGGCCACGAGTGCCTCGGATGTCGTAGCGCCGACATCCCTAGACGTGAGCAGCAAAGCTCGACGTCACGGTCGCCCGTCGTCAACGACGCCGCCGCCGCGTCAAGTCGGATCCGAACTTCGTTCCGATCGACGTCGCTTCAAGCGACTCGGAGTCCAGGGCCCGGGCTCCTCCGACAAGGCCGGTGGAAGAGTCTTGTCACATCTTCGATGGCGAGACCGGTTTACCCGTCAAGGCATCTGGTGTCCACTTGGAACCGTTGCCAGAGGTTGCAGAGATACTGAACCTCGAGGAAATGACGGCTGAGTCATTACTGACCAACCTCAATGCTGGAGAGATTGCTGAGATGGTACTCATGAGACCTGAGACCAGTCGGGAGGAGCTGAGTTCCTCCTCTGGCTTGGACGAGAACGTCCTGGAAGACCTGAACAAGCAGCGTCAGACGCGATTGGGTTCTGAAATCCTTAAGAACCCCAAGGATCCGGTGTATCCTTTGGTGACGGAGTATGCCGACGTGGTGAACAAACACCCACCGACCCAACTCCCACCGGATCGAGGCGTACGGCACGAGATTGATCTCGTGCCCGGCACAAAGTATTGTGTCACGAGGCAATGGCCACTCCCGCGCGAACAGTGCGAGGTCATTGATGCCTTCTTCGCCGCAAAAGCGAAGGCATGCATGGTGCGGGAATCGAAATCGACACCCTCTACGCCGACTTTCTGCGTTCGGAAGCCGAACGGAAAGTGGCGTCTGGTTCACGCTTATAACAAGCTGAACAACGCAACGGTGCCGGCCCAAACACCAATCCCACGAAAGGATGTGTTCTTAAACAACATCGCCGGGAGCGTACTGCACAGTGCGCAGGATTTGGTAGACGGATACTACCAAATCCTGATGCGAGAGAGCGACATCCCGCTCACCGCGGTAAGCACTCCAAGCGGCATACTTTGGGAGTGGCTCGTCATGCCACAGGGCTTGTCTAACGCCCCGGTGACGTTCAATCGCCTGGTGACGCAATTGTTCCGCTCTTTGCGTACCTTCGTACAGACGTACTTCGACGGCATATTCGTCCATATCCGTGCCGAGGGAGGCAAGACGGCCATGGAGGTGCATCTAGGACACCTCCGTCGAGTGTTGGACGTAATGCGAGCGAACAAGCTCTACGCCAACATCGACAAGTGCGTTTTCGCGTCACCAGAGATTAAAGTTCTCGGTTGCTTCGTAAGCAACGTGGGCGTTCGGGCCGACCCAGACAAGGTCATGGCCATAGCAGCATGGCCGACACCCCGATCTCAGAAGGATCTTCGAAACTGGCTGGGCTTGGCCAATTACCTTCACAAGTATAGTGCAGGGTACGCGGGCTTCACTAAGCCCTTGTCAGGCCTCCTTCAGAAGGACGTCGACTGGCACTGGGAGCAAGAGCATTGAAATGCCTTTGACAGCATCAAGGCCAGTCGCCAAGAGGCCCCTGTCCTGGCCCTGCCGGACTAGACGAAGCCGTTTAGCGTCGTCTGCGATGCGTCCAATTACGCCATCGGGTGTGCACTGCTGCAGGCCGACACGGCCGGACACGAACGAGTCATCTCGTTCCAGTCCAGGCAGCTCAAAGCCACCGAGCGGAACTACCCTGTCCACGACAAGGAGCTCCTGGCAATGAAATATGTCCTTGTGAAGTTCCGTGTTCACCTTCTGGACTCTAGGCCCTTTGTGATCTACACAGACCACGCGTCCTTGAGGACGGCGACTAACTCGCCTCACCTCTCCCAAAGGATGGCGAGGTGGCTGTCCTTCTTCACGGAATATAGCTTCCGCGTCGAATACAAGCCGGGCAAGCTCAACGTGCTTGCGGACGCCCTCGGCGTCCTGACTACGAGTTGGCCCACATCACACGGATGACAAGGGATCTATATGATCGAATACGCATGGCGTATCGGGACAATGAGGCTGTCGCGCCTATCGTCAAGTTCCTTATGGCAGGAACGAGCGCGAAGTCCGACTGGCTCTCGTCGCGACAGCGCTCACGGCTCCACCGATATGAGTTGAAGGAGGGCCTCCTCTATTATCGGGTGGAGCCCACTGATCCTCCACGGGTGGTCGTACCCAACGACGAGGATCTGAAGTTCGACATCCTAGCGGAGGCGCATGACGCGCTCCCCAGCGGCCACTTGGGCCGCGAGAAGACCTTTCTGTCGGTCTCTCAGTCCTTTTGGTGGACCCACATGTACAAGTGAGTGGCCCGGTACGTCAAGACATGTGAAACATGTCAGCGGGTCAAACCCGCATGGCACTCTTCGGCTCCACTACAGAGCCTGCCCGTACCGGCTGACTGTTGGAAGTCGATGAGTCTTGACTTCATCTTTGGGCTTCCCGCCGACGGACACGGCAACGCCGGAATTTTGGTGTTCGTGTGTCGGCTGAGCAAGATGGTACATCTTGCTCCAGTTCCCGTTACTGTTACGTGCGAACAAACCGCAAGGTTGTTCGTCGATGGCGTATTCCGCTATCACGGTCTACCGGAGACGATTGTCTCGGACCGAGACCCGTGCTTCACTGCTGCGTTTTGGAAAACGCTGTTCCCTTTACTGGGAACTCGTCTGCAGATGTCCACTGCGGACCATCCACAGACAGACGGCCGAACAGAGCGCGTCAATCGAGTGCTCGAGGACACTCTGCGCAGTGTGTGCGCGGCAGCACCACGTACGTGGTCGACGCAGCTTTCAGTTGTTGAGTTTGCGCTCAACAACGCGGTGCACGCGTCCACGGGGTTCACGCCGTTCTACTTAAACGGCTTCCGCCACCCCAGAGTGCCTCTCACTCTTCGAGGAGACACGGACCCCTCCATTCTAAGTGGGGGAGAGGCTCGGAAAGCCCTTTCCTCCCAGGTCTCGGATGTGAGACCAGTTTTGCTGCGGAAACAGGTGGAATCCTTTATGGATACCAAGCTGAGCATTGTCAGCAGGGTCCGCGATGCCATGGCAGCGGCCCAAGATAAACAAAAGGAGTACTCAGACAAACATGGAAGAGGAAACTTAAGTATATTTGAGGTTGGGGACTTAGTGTTGCTAGACACGAGGATCCTACCTCTTGACACTGTCAGCTCTGTCGGCAGCAGCAAGCTGAAGTACCGCTTCATCGGACCGTTTGCAGTCCTGGCCAGACATGGTGCGTCGTACACTATCGACCTGCCAACGTCAATGACGACGCACCCGATGTTCTATGCTGGACGTCTTAAGCGGTACTTTGACCCGCAGGGGGTTGCTGACTCGTAGACCCCCCTTGACCCAGCTCTTTGGACCGAGGGCCGGTCACAGTCGTCGACGAGGACGTCGGAGCAGGCACCCAAGCCTCGGTCGGGACGGCAAGGCTGGGGTCAAGACCGTACGCCGGAGGGGCTCCATACGAACGGGACCCGGCGCCATACGTCGAGTACGCTGAGTACGCCGGGTACGTACCATACGCTTACGTTTGGAGGTGTGCCGCAGGCGGCTCCGGACGTGGCAACAAAGCTTCGATCCGTCAGATCATCCGAAAGGCCTCGTCCAGATCGGACGAAGAGGCCCGGCGATCCACCCGCAGGTGCAGGCTCGCGACCTCTCGCTCCAACAGGTCCAGGCGGCCCGCAAGACCAGAGAAACTCGCCCTGATTCCCGGTCGGGGCGGCAGCATCACCGCCAGTCCCAAGGCCAAGTGCAATCATAAGCACGAGGACACGTTGACGGAGGCGGTCAACCTCAGGGTCCTGTGTCGGACCCGCAGTCGGAACACTCGGACGAGAGTGGCTTTCGGGAGGCGCCGAGTACTCGTACTCGTACGAGGGCACCTCCGCCCCTGCTTGACCGGAATGGAGAAGTCCACTTCAACGTGGAGCGGATCCTCCAGGAGCAACGGCGTCGCGGTAAGCGACAGCTCCTCGTAAAGTGGAGGGGTTATGCCCACTCCGAGAACTCGTGGGAGCCGATTAAACTGCTCCTGATTGACTGCCCGAAAGCTGTCGCATCTGGGGAACAGAAGCGGCGGCAGCTTCATAAGTAGTCGGACTTCTGCCCGAACGGGTACGGACGATGATACATCGTACCGCGCTCATCGTGAGCGCTAGAAGCCGCTCGCTTCAAAATGTCCCTTGGCAGGATGCGGGACAGCAGAGATCTTCATGGAGTTCCCGTAATTCCGTGGGTGAGTACTTAAGAGTCTCCACCCATGCCCAGAACATGTCCTCACAAGTGCTCCACGTGGGACAGTTCTCGGGTATAGCCCAGGGGTTTCCCTAAAGAGGATAGAGACCACCCAGGGTCTCGGGCTTCTTACGACAAGTCGTGAAGACCTTGAGAGGGATGCGGTGTGGCGCGAGAAGCACACACCGAGCAGCCTCCAAGTTGTCAACAAACAACTGTTCTTAATGAACAAGGGCACGTTCGTAGATGCCCCTAGAAGTGTGGCCGCCCACAAGGCCACGAGGAGCGACGAGAAGCTCTAAGAAGAGGTCAGCCCCAGAGCTATCTTCGGGAGGCCAATACCCTCTTGAGTTGATGGCAGCTCCCTGGCTGACGGGGAGCCACCACCGAACCCCCACGCACACGCTGGGCAGCTTGGAACCCCTGCTGCTGCTGGTCGAGGCCATTCGAGACCTCCCGGGGCTCAGCGATAGCACCCTCTCCCTCCTCTACTTCCTCATTCTCCTCCTCTTTTTCCGAGGAGTCGAAGATACTCTGATAGGAGTGTCGAGTCTCCTTCTCCTCGCGGAGTGGAGACTTAGAGGCCGTACGCTTCTTTGAGGGCTTGGCGCCTTCGGCTTTGGAGGCCTTAGCACGCGCAAGACCCTCGGCAAGCGAGAGGCGTTTGCGAGGTTTCTCTTCCTGATCGCTACCAGCTTTGGGGGTGCCCTTGGCCTTGACAGCCGGACGCTCAGGGCACCAGATGTCCTGGGACTGTGATCACCTTGATCACTAGCGAGCGACCGCACGCTGTCGTCCTTGTGCTCACTGGGTACTGGGCCCTCCCGCAGAGCCCTCCCGCAGAGCCCGCAGGAGCATCGTGCGTGCTCTTGGACTCGGCTTCGTCCTCACTGTCAGAGTCGAACTCACGTTCCACGAACCGAGGGTTTGGCCGATTGTCTGAGGCCGAGAACGACGGACTGCGGCGCTTACTTGTTCGCTTGTCCACAACATTGAACCGTTCGCCTCGGAGGCCACCTGAATAGCCTCCTGAAGTGCCGAGCCTTTGCCGTGACGCTTAGTGCTCTTGGCTTGCGCCTTTTCGGCAGCAGCCTTGGAGCGTGTCTTCGCACCGCCCTTTGCAGTGCCACGAGGCATGATAAAAGGTCGAAGTGGAGACCAAGAAGAAGAGCGCGCAGACTGCCGCTCGAGGCTCTAACTGTGAAGTGAGGCTCCGCCGCGCTCGCGCGGCCAAGTCGATGGTTTTCGACTTTGAGAATGAGAGTTTGTGACGAACACCTCTTAATTCTGATTGGTCGGTAAACCGAACCTAAGTGGGGGGTGATGTAACAGGGTACGTAGCCCTGAGTGTACCCTGGTTACATGAAGTGTGACACCTCACACTTCAGGAGTATGACACGTCATACTCCGGGATATTTGGTACAAGGTACCAAGGTCGTTCAAAGCCAACCATTGGTTAAATGACATTGCATTTCTATAGGTAACTAATAGTTTGTATTAAACCCAAACTTAAGCTACCTATAAATATACTCAGTTTACAATCTTCCTTATTTAGGTCACTTCGCTCTCGTTAAATAAAGAGGGGACCTGTGAACTGCCGTTCACTGAGAGTTTGTATACTCTCGGAAGATAACTTCCTCTAGCGCAAGGTGCTGTGTGACCCCGTCACATCTTTTGTCGCGAGCCCGCTGCGCAGCCGATACCGGGACGTCTTTACGAACCGCTGCTTCAGATACGGCAGGTACTGTAAACAAAGCCATATTTTCAGTTTCAGCTTGGTACGCCGCCTCCATCTCAGCTGCAAACCGGCGCTGAAGTACCACAGGATCGGACTCTTCTGTCTTTTCCTCCCGCTCTTCAATACGACCAGCTAGACCTTCCGTAGCTTCCGTATCCGCCGTAGCTTCTAGGTGCACACTGAGGGCTTGAAGCGCTTTGTTCAAGTCACATCGCTTCCTCCTGCGCTTGTTCATGCGTCGTTTCCGTGCTTCCTTCTCCGCTTGCGTGGGTGTCGCGTTGATCAGTTCATTCTCGCGCAGAGCCTCCTCGAGCTCCTTGCGCGTCCTCTTTCGCTTACTCCGACCCATAGTGCTGCGAGCGCGAAAACGTGACGCGTTAGACATAGTCTAAGTACATCACATGTAGCAGTAGGTTTTCATAAAGTAGGGTGTGGGGACATCTGCGTACTACCGGGATTGCTTGTCCCCATCAAGGTTATCTCCGATCACTTATCCCACCGTCACGGGCCGTGAGGACCGGAGCGGTTTTAGTTTGCAAATTGTGCAGTCGAATCTTCAGGGTTGGGCCCCCGGATAGTACTGTAGCTTGACGTGCGATATCCGTTTGCCAAAAGGCGGCCGTTAATTGCAAAGGCTGGTTACTGATAGGCTATTACAGCCCCCATCCCATCTGTCAGTTAAAGGAGGCCAGTGACGGTACACATCCTGACCAACTGCACGGACGCAATGTGCGTGCCCATCAATAATCATTAACGACCGGCTCAACTGGTTCGCTGTCGGATTTGCGGTCAATGGAATAGGTGCCGAATGTGCTCTCGCGCAGAGTGGGCGGTGGGATAAAGCCCCAAGAACCCAGAGGGCTCTGGAACTAAATCCCCATAGCACGGCTACCTACTTGCAGGATAAAATCCCGCAAGTTATAAGCTACCCCCTAAGCAGCCCGAGGAACCTAGGATTATCTGTGTATGTGTGTCTTGCTAGCTACTAATGTAAACTAACACGCATACACGCAGCGTACCTTGAGTAGCGTGGCGTTCCGCGGCTTCTGTTTTGAAAATGGGGGCAAAATGAAATTTGAACGGTGCTTTTAAGTACGATGTGTAGTCCACATACAATGTGTCAAAAACATAATTATGTTCTAGCCAATGGAGGCCACCTTCGCTGCGCTCGGCAGCCAGTAGAAGGCCCGCATTAGCGTGAGTTTTATTATCCGTAGCCCGTTACGGACGGAATGACGGACGCAGACCACACTCCAGTAGAGGGGTAAGACTAGCCGTTCGCTGCCGGAGATGGCAGGCTGTAGTTCAAGGGGAAACGGGCTCACGCCTTCGCTGCGCCCCGGCGTAAACATGTTTTATGTAAACGTGATGTATTAAATGCAAATGAAATTGAACATTCCTACTCCGAACCAAAGATCTGCCTGTAGACAATGTTCTGGGCGTAGACCCCATCCTCCTCCTCCAGCTTTGGGTACTCGACCAGCGCCTTGAATCTTGATCTTGAAGTAGCTCGCGACATCGCAACGTATAGCTGCCCGTGGGAGCAGCAAGGCGTAGCAAGATACAGCCCCAAGTACTTCACCGTTTGTCCTTGCGCCTTGTTAATCGTCGTCGCAAAGGCCGGTTGGACAGGAAACTGCTTGCGTCTCAAATGAAACGGAAAGCTCCGAATATCTCCGTCACTGATGAAAACAATGCGGGGAATCAACACATGTTGCCCTTGTCGCTCACCGGTCATGATTGTGGCGTGTATGACATGTGGCTTGAGGGCCACGATTCGAAGCCGTGTTCCGTTGCACAGCCCTAGATCTATATTTAAGTTCCGCATCATCATGATAGGCATTCCTACCTTGAGAGTCAACTTGTGGGGAGGCATTCCACTGATATCCATCGAGTGGAGTACCTCCTGCTCGAAGAAATTGCCGTCACCGTCGTCTTGTACAGAGTCGGAAGACATGTATTCCCGCGCCTGTCCAGTTAATCGATCGGTCACCGCTTCATCGATGCGGTGCACGATTGCGTTCGTGGTCGTGAGGATCGTTCGGTTAGCGAAATACTCGTCGGTAGAAACGTCGGGGTTGCTAATCTTGCCATACATCTCGTCAATGATCCGATCCATGCCTCTTGGAATAACGCCCGGACGAATTTCCTGGTCCTCGTCCTCAGGCACAGGTGGATTCTCAATCAGCATATCGCGCAGGATCTTCATGTAATCGCTTCCTAGGGAATAATTTACATCATGCCTTCCCTCCCCGACTTGCAGCAGGAACTCGGAGAATGCAGCCATTTCCTCAGCCGTGTCTGCAGTATCGGCTGTGCGCACTCGCATGTTTTCCGTAAGACGGAACGTCTGAAATTGTGGCCACAGCCTAGACGACTTGAGGCAAGCGTCAATTGTCTCGACGGGTGTTCCATTCTTTACGACGGGGAGAATCTGGCGCAACCCCCCCCCCGAAAGTACAAGCACTTTCCCCCCAAAAGGCTCGGTGTCGTTGTCAAGTATGTCCTGCAGTGTTCTGTCTACTGCCTCGAATGCGTGGCGATGGGCCATAGATGCTTCGTCCCAAATAATCAAACTTGCATGCTTGATGAACTCCTAAATATGGAAGTTTTTCCTGATACCGCACGTCGAGCTCTCGTTCAATTTCAAAGGGATCTTAAACGAAGAATGAGCTGTCCTACCACCCATGAGCAAGAGCGAAGCAATACCGCTAGACGCCACAGCGATGGCGATTTTCCCCGAGAGTCTGACTTTGGCCAGTACGTTTCGAAGCAGTGTAGATTTTCCAGTACCACCCGGGCCATCACCAAAAAATAGTTTCTTGCCTTCCTCCGGGCATTCAACCGCTTCAATAAGCTGGTCGTAAACAACCCGCTGTCCGTCGTTTAGCTGATCTTCTGTGTTTACAATCGCCTCCAAAGCTGACGCATCGTATCCAGTGAGCTCACGTCGTAGTAATCTGTTTTGGCGAAGCGCTTCACGAATCAATGTTGGGAACGACCCCAACTGAAGAAGCTCGTCAAAGTCAGCTACCGCATACCCACTCGCTTGAAGTAGTTCTTGAATGCTCATCAGCGTTTCAAATTCGACCAACGCCGACTTGAAGGGGTCCATCAAAGCCTGATGTTTTCGTGCGAAGTCTTAGAAAAGATCCGCGAAGAACCGATCCCATAGAACACCAACATTTGCTGGAGCTGAATACACCAGAATGGTGACGAAGAGCTGGCGTAGTTGATACGGCATTCGGAACTCAGCCGCTTCCCTCAAACACGAAACCCACTCGCTGTCATTCTCCAAGTAGCCAGCCTCCCGCGCCGCAATTTGGAATGTGGGGCAGACAATTCCGTTAACCGTTCTCAAGTCTTCAAACGACGTTGGCCCTCTACGCTGACAGAGCAGTAGCCGAAGATAGAAGCGCTCCATATCGCGAGGAGACACGTGAATCATGCGACCAACGGGAGCTTGATACTGTTTCCTGCGCACCCACCTTTTCGGTTGACCTTTCTCCGGCGCTTTCCAGCAGAACTCTTTAGGGATGTCCTGATACAACATCGTTCTGCCAATATGATTCTCGGGCACTTCGCTCGCACACAACTCAAAGAATCTGGTCAGCATAGTGTGACTACCACGTTCCAAAACCGCCTCCTGGTTTTCCGTCTCGCGAAAGCAAATCGTCTGGCCTGACTTGAGATGAACAGATAGCTGAGTAACCGCATGGGTTTTCCCCTGAATCGTGAAATCGAGCAGGCGCATGCAAGCTTCCACCGGAGAAATGTACCGGGCGCTCAAGAAACGTAGAATCTCATTTGGTTCTCGACGCGCACTCTGTTGCCCTCCTCGGACTTCTTCCACAGTGAGTATTGCCATGTCGGGTCCTTTGTACACATACTTGTACAGGTATTTAACCGCAGTTATATCCGTGCACACTTCCACATTAATGTGGCAGTTGTACTTCTGGGATAAGTACGGGTTGTACGGTACAACCCACTGGTTGATCGTAGCATTGTCGTATTCCCTGCCTTTGAACTTAGAGCACCTTCTTGCCGTCGACGTCGTCTGTACACTGGATAACCATTGGCATTGGCTTGTGTAACTTCTGCTAAGGGCTACAAATATCCTTTGGTGCACTTGCCGGCCTTCATACACGCGCAGGAAGATTTGCAGGCCCGCATGGACCATGGAGCATGCATGACATGACCGTCTCATACAGCTGAGGGTTTGTATCCTTTTGTGGGATCTCAGCGCATACCATCTTGTCTACGATCTCGAGCGTTCGAGGTTTGTCTTCGTCAGCCAGAATAATCAATACGTGAGCGTGGGGGAGCCCTCGTTTTTGATACTCGACAACGTAAATACTCGCTCTCACCCGCCCAAAGACGCCTTGGTTTTAATCGTCAAGCGTCGCTTGCGGTTTCTGCTGCCACACGCGAGCCACGATATCTGGTCGATCTGGAGCTGTCTGGGTCTCGGAAGGTATCGCTTTAAGAACCTCGTCCCATTTGGGGTTGCACGTTTCCGTCAGGAAGACGTCGGGCCGTCCATACTCCCGAACAATTGCCATTGAATCTTGATACGAGCTGTACATGGACCGCGGGCTACCCAGGTGCGAAGCCGGTAGTATGATACGCTTGCCAACCTGATTAAGACAGTGGGTTGGTCGTTCTCTGCTGCCTCCGTCCCGATCCGGGTGCACTAATCTGTTCTGGGCCCGGTCATATTCCGACAGCAGCACTTCTCCTTCCGCCAGAGCCAAAGTATCCTCATTGAGCAAAGCGTCTTGAACACCCCTGTATTGATCGGTGCGAAGTGTTTTCTGATTGTCAGCCACCCAACGAAGCTGTTCTTGTTCACATTTGGCACGCTGATCTACACACCACTGTTGAAATAGTCGCCCGCCTTGGTGGAGAGCGGACTGATCATCCACTTTCTGATGAAGGCGGAACGCGACGTGTTCACGAAGCGACATCGCTTTCTTGTTTCGATACTCAGCACCATTCGCGAACTCGTCTGTGTAGGTCCAGCCTTTCTCCCCATATGGAAGGAGAAGAAGGTATTGAAGTGGATCGTAATCGGCGTGGGTCTCGTACAAACGTAGCAGCCTTTGATCGCGTGTAAAGAACAGTAGATCCCGAGGCGGAGCCAGGTTGCCATCCTCAATGAGAGTCGCAGCCACCTCAGACACAGTGGGGCGATTATGCGTCCGCGGTCGCGAGGAGTTATCATGCAGACGGAAGACCAAGTCTACTGGAGCCTCCGTGTTGTGTTGACGCAATTGCTGCCGAAAGTGGAGGAACCGTTGCGCTAATGGGTTGTGCTCTGCCATCATTTTCTCGATGTCTAGTAGTGCAACACGATCCAGATCCGCGAATATACCAAGACGTCGCTCCGCGGGGCGTTGCATGTCTGGATCCACAATGTAGATCCGAGCAAACTTTGGAGCTACCCGCGCGCCTGTCCGACGGTCTATATGGGGAAGGAGAGACCCTAGGTAGTTCCCCATAGCCCCTTGAATGCGATATGTGTACACGCCGTGTGTACCCGCAACGCTCGTGTCTTGATGTACATTTTGAAACGATCGGTTTGAGCACGAAGCACCAATCGACGTAAACGCGAAGGCTTGATTGTAGGCACGAATTTGACGGCGGAACTCTGGATCTCCGTACAACTGAAGCAACGTCCGTGGCGCGGGGGGCAGTGGAGGTAGTTTTACCCTGCCTGCCAGACAGCATGATATTGCCGACTCGCCTGGCCACTTCCAAGCATTGCAGATCGGACAAACGTTTGTGGCCGGGAGCTTGTGACGACCGTTCTCCACGTCGTTACCCGTTATCATGGACACGTCGAAGCCTTCATGGAAAATAAGAGCATGGCCATGACGGGTGCATTGGCGTCTAGTGCGCACACGCTCGAGTTCCTGCCGGCGTTCTTCTTCCGTCACCCCTGCTCTTCGAATGGCCTTCCGCTGTCGGTCTAGTTCACGTTCCGTTTCCCTTTGATGCCCCTCCAGCTGCCCACGCCGAAGTGCGTGTTGTTCACGGTTTAGGTCGCGTTCGTGTTGACATTGCTCTTGCGTCAGCCCATCTCTGTGTGACGCCACATGATGTCTGTCCTGCTCACGTCGTTCCTGAAGCTCCTCCTCGCGCAGCCTAGCCCTTTGGATACGCTTGCACTCAGCGTCTTTCATCCTCGCACGGTCACGCTGAGACAGTGTCATATTACTTCGTCTCGTTCGAGCTCGCTGTGCGTCGCGTGCTCGGTCGCGATCTGCCTGAGACAGTGTCCTATTAGCTCTTTTGCCGCGAGCCTGCTGCGCAGCCGATACCGGGACGTCTTGTCAAACCGCTGCTTCAGATACGGCAGGTACTGTAAACAAAGCCATATTTTCAGTTTCAGCTTGGTACGCCGCCTCCATCTCAGCTGCAAACCGGCGCTGAAGTACCACAGGATCAAACTCTTCTGTCTTTTCCTCCCGCTCTTCAATACGACCAGCTAGACCTTCCGTAGCTTCCGTATCCGCCGTAGCTTCTAGGTGCACACTGAGGGCTTGAAGCGCTTTGTTCAAGTCACATCGCTTCCTCCTGCGCTTGTTCATGCGTCGTTTCCGTGCTTCCTTCTCCTCTTGCGTGGGTGTCGCGTTGATCAGTTCATTCTCGCGCAGAGCCTCCTCGAGCTCCTCGCGCGTCCTCTTTCGCTTACTCCGACCCATAGTGCTGCGAGCGCGAAAACGTGACGCGTTAGACATAGTCTAAGTACATCACATGTAGCAGTAGGTTTTCATAAAGTAGGGTGTGGGGACATCTGCGTACTACCGGGATTGCTTGTCCCCATCAAGGTTATCTCCGATCACTTATCCCACCGTCACGGGCCGTGAGGACCGGAGCGGTTTTAGTTTGCAAATTGTGCAGTCGAATCTTCAGGGTTGGGCCCCCGGATAGTACTGTAGCTTGACGTGCGATATCCGTTTGCCAAAAGGCGGCCGTTAATTGCATAGGCTGGTTATTGATAGGCTATTACAGCCCCCATCCCATCTGTCGGTTAAAGGAGGCCAGTTACGGTACCCCTCCGGACCAACTGCACGCACGCAATGTGCGTGCCCATCAATAATCATTAACGACCGGCTCAACTGGTTCGCTGTCGGGTTTGCGGTCAATGGACCAGGTGCCAAATGTGCTCTCGCGCAGAGTGGGCGGTTGAATAAAGCCCCAAGAACCCAGAGGGCTCTGGAGCTAAATCCCCATAGAACGGCTACCTACTTGCAGGATAAAATCCCGCAAGTTATAAGCTAACCCCTAAGCAGCCCCAGGAACCTCGGACTATATGTGTATGTGTGTCTTGCTAGCTACTAATGTAAACTAACATGCAGCGTACCTTGAGTAGCGTGGCGTTCCGCGGCTTCTGTTTTGAAAATGGGGGCAAAATGAAATTTGAACGGTGCTTTTAAGTACGATGTGTAGTCCACATACAATGTGTCAAAAACATAATTATGTTCTAGCCAATGGAGGCCGCCTTCGCTGCGCTCGGCAGCCAGTAGAACGCCCGCATTAGCGTGAGTTTATTAGCCCTACCCTCGGACGGACTTACGGACAGACAACACACTCCACTAGATGGGGTAGACTAGCGGTCTGGGCGACTGCTCCGCGGACGCTAGGGCATGGTTGGTTGGTGTAGTGTGGGCTGTCCGCCTCCGCTGCGCTGCGGCGGATGAAAGAACATTCTGAAATCAAAGCTAAATGTATTATATGTATTACGTGCCCAACCAAGTCCGCGTCCCAAAGATCTCCCTGTACACAATATTGTTGGTGTGTACGTTTCCGTTCTCATCGATGGCCTCTGGATCTACAGCAATCTTGATCGCCTTCCTCGAAGTCACTCTCGACAACGCTACATAAAGCTGCCCATGTGCGAAGACCGGTGATTCCAAGTAGATACCCACGTGGTGGATCGATTGTCCTTGGGCCTTGTTGATAGTCATGGCAAACGCTGGAACCACGGGAAACTGCTTACGCTTGAGTTTGAACGGGAAGTCCTTGTCATCGTCCTCACTATAAAGGGCGATCCGAGGAATGAACACCTTCTTACCCTTGAACGGCCCGGACATAATGCTGGCCTCGATGCTTCTCTCGCGCAGTGACACAACCCGAAGCCGCATTCCGTTGCAAAGTCCTGCGTCGCTATTCCGGTTTCTAATCATGATGATAGGTGTTCCAACCTTCAGAACAATCCTGTGCGGAGGGATACCGGAGAAGTTAAGAGAGTTCAAGAACTGCTGCTCAAACATGTTTGCATCCGCGACCCCTTCGAGATTGTCCACCGAGAGATACTCCTTCGTTTCATTCGATAGACGTTCCGCAACCATGTCGTTGATACGCCGAACACTTGCATTTGTGGGGGCTAGTATGGCTCGCTCAACGAAGTATTCATCGGGTAAATTCTCAGTATCAACGCCCGGGTACACCGCATCTATGAGTGCGTTGACGTTGCGGACTCGTCGGGCTTCTTCAACTTCGTCCAAGTCTCGCTCGTGTTCCTCCTCCGCCGGAGGTAGTAGCCTGAAACTTGGGGGGGGCTCCATATCCGCGTCTTCTTCGTCAGAGGTCATTTGTTGTACCCGTCGTTCTGGAATGATACACATGTCGCGTGGGAGGCATATATCGCCATCACCGATCTCATGGTTGACTGGGTAACGGCCTTCTCCAATTTTACGTAAAAATTCAGAGAATTCCGCTAACTCAGCCGCAGTGGCCGCGTCTGGGGCGGTGCGGACACGCATGTTCTCGGTTAACCGCACTTGACGCAAATGCTCCCCATAGGGGCGAAGACTTGAAGCAAGCTTGAATCGTCTCCGCACGCGTAGCATCCTTCAGTACAGGTAGAATCTGGCGGTGATCACCGCTGAACACCATTACCTTTCCGCCGAACGGCTCCAGATCGTTCTTTATAATATCCCTAAGCGACCTGTCAGCAGCCTCAAAGCAAGCTCGGTTCATCATCGGCGCTTCGTCCCAAATGATCAAGCTCGCGCTACGAATCAATTCGGCTTTTTGACTCTGCCATGAAAGGCTGCACGTCGACGTCTCTATTAGTTTGAGGGGAATCCGGAACGTTGAATGCGCGGTATGACCTCCAGCTAACAGAGTGGCTGCAAATCCACTCGATGCAACCGCGATGGCAACCTTACGTTGCATCCGAACGTGAGCGAGTATTTGCTCGAGTAGAAACGATTTTCCTGTTCCACCCGGACCATCCAAAAAGAAAAGCTTCTCCACTCCAACCGGTCTGCTCACAGCAGCAATAACTTGGTCAAAAACATCCCTCTGGTTGCTGTTCAACTGGTCTGCCTGCTCCGCACCATGCTCCAGTTCGTTTAGGGGGTAAGCGTCAATCTCTTGCTGGACAACATCAACCGACGCTGTATCCGGGTCGTCCACTTGAGCAGATACATCGTCGTAATCGGTTAGCAGAGGAAGGCCGTACATGTCGAGGGACTTTTGGTTCGAAACCAAGTAATCAGCTAAATTCTTCAACGCCTTGTACTCCGCCATTCGAAGACGCACCTGCTCTTCACGTACATTATGCAGGTCTGCGTCTCTTTCCTCAATGCTTCGTGCAGGATCCTCTGACATATCCTTCTTGAACCTGTCCCATAGATCTTTGGCATTGCCAGGCATCGAGTAAACCAAAATGATGCCGAAGCGTTGGCGTAGCTGGTACGGCATCCTGACCTTGGCGGCTTCGCGTAAGCAATGTATCCACTCGTCGTCATTTTCCAAATACCCAATCGCCAAAGCTGCTTGCTAATATGTAGGATGTTCCGTACCATCAACCGTTCGAAGATCCGCAAAGGACTTAGGCGAGCGTCGGTTACACAGGAGAAGTCGTAAGTAGAAGCGTTTCGGGTCCTGCGGAGATACGTGTACCAAGCGTCCCCGAGAAGCAACGTACTTCTTATACGGTTCCCACGTCTTGTGTTCCGTCCACCTGTACTTCCGCGGTACATCCTTGTACAGTAGATTTGCCGTAGCTTCTGGATTACGCGCGCACAGCTTGAAAAACTCCGTCAGCATTGATCTGTCCCCGCGGTTAATCAAGTTGTGAAGCTGGGGGGTCGTCGCTTGGTCGCGATAAGCGACCATGCTCATTCTTTCCAAATGGATAGGTAGCGTCACGACAGAATGTGTTGATCCTTGTGTTGGATGCATGAATAGCCGCATGCAAGCTTCTACCGGAGAAATATACCTCCCGAGGAGATACTGAAGAATTTCGTTCGCCTTCAATCGTGATTGTCGTCATGTCCGAGCCCTTGTAGACGTACTTGTAGATATACTTGATGGCCTTGTTCGTGGCACAAACCTCTACGTTGATGTGGCAGTTGTATTTCTGCGACAGGAACGGATTGTAGGGGACCACCCATTGATTGATGGTCGCGTTGTCCCATACTTTCCCCTTATGGCACAAAATTCCATCCGGACGGCGATCACGCTTGTACGTGGGGTATTTGTCCGGGGTCATCACCGTTTTGTCCGCGAGCGCGTTTGGAAACTTCTTGGAGAACCTCCCGGTCTTCATGCACGGGCAGTTCGGGTTCTGTTGACCACAGGGTCCATGCAGCATATTGGAAATCACCGTATCGTACAGCTCGGGGTACTTCTCTTTATCCGGGAACTCCGAGGACACCAGCTTATCGACGTCTTCCTTGGTAGTGGGCTTGTCCTCCGGACGCAGGATAAGCAGTATGTGGGCGTGGGGAAGACCACGCTTCTGATATTCCACTACATGGACTCGAGAGGCTTGAATCCCCAGCACACCCTCATCGAGATCCTTGTTAAGAGCTTTTAGTTTCTCCATGAACACGCGAGCCACGATGCGGATGCTTTCTCTCCACGGCGTAAGTTTTCCTTGATCTCAGGCCAGTTCGGGTTGCATGTCATCGTAATGAACAGGTTCGGGGCTCCTGTTTCACGGACGATAGCCATGGCCTCCAAGAAGCGTTGGTACATATAGCGGGGACCACCTGTAAACTTCGGAGGTATGATGATCTTGCGTCCAACCTCACCCGCATCTGGCTCCGCTGACTCTTGCTCCGTCTTATTCCCACGCCGAGTCCTACGTATGGCCGCCTCGTCGTCAGCTGCCATTCTGTAGATTTCAACAGACTCGCCACGCAACGCGTCCGTTAGTCCCTGGAGGGTTTCCAATCGATACTGGAGTTGGTTCTTCTTGATGAAGCGCAGGCGCTCGTGTTCGCATTTGGCCCATTGGTCAACACAGTATTGCTACGTCAGTCGCCGACTGCGCAGGATAAGAGAGTTACTAACCGTCCGGTCGTAAAGCAGATACGCCTCATATTCCCGAATGGACATGGTTAAGGGGTCACCGTGGCGATCGACGGGATTACCAAGGTAGGGGATATCGCAAGTACATCCATTCTCTCCATTGGGAAACAGTAGAGGGTACTGCAGTGGGTCGAAGGTAACGCTCGTCTCAAAGATGCGCTTGAAACCTCCATCTGTCGTGTGTAGGATAATATCCCGATGCTCAGCCGCGTTTGTGTCGATCACAACGGCTGCCACCTCTGATGCCGTTGGGGTGCTATGCGTACCCGGGTTCGCATTCCGTGTGACGTGCAGACGCAGCTTAAGGTGATCCCCCTTCGGAAGAAAATTACTCAAGGCTAATGACGGATCATGCTCATCAACGTCTTCCCCTGCCGCTCGGCGTCGTTCGTGCTCCCTGATGGCAGCTGCATACTCATCCCAACCACGATCTATCAAAACTCTACGCGCGCTGATAAATTCTTGTGTGTACGGATTGTGCGCCACTAGCATCTGGTCAATCGTTTCCATAACGGCGGGATCGAGGCCTTGGGTCATGTCCATACGGCTTCTCGCACGGGCATCCATGTCTGGATCGTTAAAGTAAACTTGGGCATACTTGGAGCGACCGAAGGTAGGAGGTAGTAACGATCCCATGCGGTGGCACACTGACCCTTGAACACGGAAGTTGTAGACACCATTTCGTGTCACGCTTTCGTCAACGTTAAGAGGCCGAGACCGCGAAGCTCCCATGGACGTAAAAGCGAATACGTTGTTGTAGGCCCGGATTGACCGCATGAAAGTCGGGTTTTCGAAAAGTGTTAGAAGCGCATCAGGGGCTATTCGCGAAGTCGGAACGAACACCAGTCCGTTACGACAACAGGATCCGTCTGTCTCTTGCGGAAACTTCCAAGCGTTGCAGTAGTGACAAACTCGCTCGTTCTCCTCGTTGTCGTTAGTGTAACGCGTAAAGCAGTGGCGCCCCCCCCCGGAAACTGTGGAAGGGTCAAAACTTTCGTGGTGTGCGAGGCCCTTCTTATACTGCCGAGACCGCCGGCGGAACCGCTCGTGCTCTTTTCGCTGACCCCTTTGTTCATCCGTCATGGCTTCCCTTCGTGCTCTAAGCGTGGTAGCTTCTCGGGCGCGCTGTGCTTGCCGCTGCTTGATCGGACATGCCTCTTTTGCGATCTCTATGCGCTGCTGTATCTCGCTCGCGCTCTGTTTGTTGCTGCTCCTCAGACATGGCTTCTCTGTGCTCTCTCCGCGATGCTGTATTTTCATCGCGCTCAGATTGACGCTGCTCATCTGACATGCCGTTCCTGCGACTGTTGTGTTCCACTGCATCACGAATCCTTGCATTTTGAATGGCCTCCTCTGGTCTTGTGGCTCTGTGGTTGGCTTGCGCGTCGCGGATATATGCTCGATGAGCTGAGAGGTCTTCTGGCTCCAGTCGACCCCGTCGGACCCTCGCTTGTTCGGCATTTCGGCCGCGGTCTCGAATAACCTGGGATTCGGATCTGTTAGCTCTGCGTATGCGCTTCCTCTCCACGTCTTTGTCTCGTGCCCGTTGTTTTTGTGAGCTCGTCATAACAGCTCGCCTGGCGCAGGCTCTTTCTGCATCTCGCGCACGTGCAGCTGCTGCGCTATCGTTGACCGAAGGTCCGGCCATTCCAATCTAAAAATTCGTGGTTATCGTGTTGCCCCTCGCGACGCGTCTCCTCCTCGAATCGTCGTTGATGCTCCGCAGGAGAATCTTCTTCTGTCTTCTCCTCACGCTCTTCCGCCGGAGCAGATACCCTCATCTGTTCGGATTCAGTTGGTGCTGGTGCTTCACCTAAGTCGAGCTGCTCCAACTCTTGGATTGCCTTGCGATAGCGTGCCTCTGCTTTACGAAGCCTTTGTTTACGGAGATGCCTATCTTTTCTCGGCTCCAGTTGCGTGGGCGAAGCGTTCTCCTTCCGTGCTCGTTGTACGCGCTCATCTAATTCCTCGCGGGAAATTTTATTAATTAAACACAGTTAGTCGAGTCAATTCTGCGCAAAAGCCAGCTACACAGTTGTTGGGGAACCTTTTTCTTTTCCTCGGGGTTCTTGCCATGTCCTTCTATCTTGAAAGCGTCTGTCGCCTAATTTAAATGGAAAATAATTACATGGGCGGTTAGACTCGAAAGTCTCTGTGCACCGGGAACTATACTACAGCTATTTCATGAATATAAGCACCAGAACATGGACACAGTAGCTTAAGCAACGTGGTACTCGAATAGAACCCCGAACTTTCCTTTCCAGTACTAATCCAGAAGCCCTCTGTGAATAGAACACATCACTGTCATTTCCATCCCGGCTCCTCGGATTACAAACAACTTAGGGGTATCGTCACTCCAGGGGGCTTGTTGGTCCAATCAGCTTTTGCTTAGGCCCTCTTCTTGGCCGACGTGTTACAGCCCTCAGCTCACGGTCCGACGGGTCCGAATTACCTTGCACGGCTGTGGACCAAGCAGCTGTACATGGTAATTCAGACGCTGCATCGCGCTGTTGCCTCTTGGGTACGTCAAAGCTGTTGCCTCAGCCCTGTTGAGTGGTTGCCCAGGTCTGTTCGATACCGTCCAGCCCTTCAGGTCATGTCAGTAGTATGCACAGGGTGTCCGAGATCGACCCAGCCCCTCGCGGTGCTCACACAGCTCCGAAAATGCTCTAAACCTGTCTATTCTGATGCTATGATATTTAAGTGTACAGGCGCGGGGCTCACTCATGCTCTTAAAATGTTTTTTGTCTTGATCTCTTGTTCTTGAGCTGTCCTTGCACTTGGTCTTGGGCTCCTTGCTCTTGTGAGACCGACTGCTGCATTCCTTTCCGTCCCGCCAGAAGTGCTCTCGCAAAGTGTGTTTTGATGTGGGAGCTCACACTTTAAGAGCACCTCTGTATTGCGGGACCGTAACGACTCTTCCGCATGTGGCTGCAACTTCGGTATGGCTAATTGGCAGCACGCGCCACTCGCTTTTGGAGCGTGGACACTCGCGGTGGGTCTAGGACCCCTAGGCGCGTGCATGGTGGTAGACGCTCCCAGTCACACCCACCCCAACCTGATTGCTATCGCTACCAACTGCCATACCACTTTGGAGTCTCGGGGCAAGCCTCAGACTGTATCCTGAGAGGTCTCTCTTGAATATATGATAGGGCAAGGAGCCCCACGCCCGTACATACATGCATATTCATCTAAAACTACCCTCCTGCTATTATACAGCCAGCGCACCTTGTCCTCTCCGCGCCGTCGCTCAAAAATCCAAATTCCTGTTTTGATTGAAAAGTGAGTCGAAAATATTGCCTAATCAGGGCGCGAGTTAATTGCGTCCGCGTTTTGGCCATAATTGTAATTTAGGCATAGTAAAGTCAAGTCAGAAAGGTAGGCGCGGTCGGTAGGATGGGGCGAAACTGTATAAGAAAGGCCCGAGTGTAGCCCTGCGAAAATGTAGGAAAAAGCAGCAAGAAAGGAACCGGACGGACTTATTGCCAGACGGACGGACAGACACGCTGCAAGGTTAGAAGCGGAAAGACTAGCGGTCTATGCGCCCGCTCCGCGGACGCTAGGGCATGGTTGGTTGGTGTAGTGCGGGCTGACCACCTTCGCTGCGCTGCGGTGGGCTTAGCGTTTCTACGTACAGCAAAGCAACATATAGTACATGTATACTGTGTTCTACTTATATTACGCTCCAAAACAACACCGCACATAGTATCTTTAGTGCACATGCTATGATAGATATGACCAGGGTTTAACGTGATCTGCAAGATGAGCACCATCTTACCCGTGAAGGTTTTGTCTATAATCGCATTGGAGCGCATAGCTCCCAAAACGACACGAATCGGAGGCGTGCCCGATGCAAAGCTAACAAATGCTGTTCAGAAAACATGTCAGTATCAGTGATGATCCACATTGGCATAGACCGGTGAGGAATCCCAGTTTAGCTGGAGTAAATACGTCTACTCAAACATAATATCATCTGTCACGTCATCGCCGTGAGGCAGTCGACACCATATCATTGATTGCGACGGTCTATTAGAGAAAGGTTTAGTCACTTCCTTGCGCGAAGTATCTTTTAGGACAGGTAGATTTTGCCGATAGTCGCGACAAACACCAATATTATGCGTTGCAATTGTTCTGCTGAGCTCTTTATGATATTATTGAAGGGTGTTTCCACTATCTTTTGCATGCATTGATTCTACTTGCATAGCTGCCGCACATACTGACTTATTTGCATAGATTCTGACTGATAGAGTGGCGTAGACCCTTTCGAGTGACATTTACTGGCTCCGATATGTATGACGAACAAACGAAGCCACATAACTGTAGGCAGATTATCAGATCGTAGATATCTTAGACTTGATTCGAATCGTCGCTCATGTACATTATATGAAGTACTTTTGCTGCCTACTTATCAACTCGGCGTGCTATTTGATGTATCCGTGCATATATTGCGAGGTGTGTATACCACGCGCTCGTGATATCTAAAACCTATGTATAGGATCACTGTCGCTTTCTCGGTACATTTGCGTCGTCGTGCTGGCTTACTGTGCTTACGCTTCTGATGTATCAGTCTATATGACCAAGCAGGTCACTAACTGGGCACAGACCATACTGCAGCGATACTGGACAGGGCACTAAAGTATAGTACTGCGTACAGACAGTTCGACTTACCACACCCACCGGTATTGTTTGCACTACCGCACACGTGCTCGTATCTATGTAGACAGCAACTTAATCGTCGCGTGTAGTGCTCACTCGATGCTGTAGTTTCAATTTGTGAGCGCACATTAATGGAACATACGCTGTGAGCGCTGATGTCACCGATAGCATGGTTTGCATGTATCCAAGTGAGCGAGTGTACTCTCGATCTATTGTTACGCGGAAGCAGATAGGGACGGTCAGCTTTCAAGGGTTCGCAGTAAACACCATGCGCTAATTATTATTTGAAACGCGCTACCCTCTGTAGGTGCGTCAACACTATTGGCAGCGCCATAGTCAGTTACCGTATGTGCGGCTCCAAGCCTCGTACCGTCAACCAGTATACTAAATACAAATATAGGTAGGAAAATGGGGGCCTAAAAGGGTATATTTACCAATTACTTGCTCTTCTGCTGCTTATTTTGCTCGATGTACTTGGCGTTTCGGGTGGTCAGCTTGCGAGGGCGGCTGCGCCTCTTTTTCTTCTTGGGGTACCAGTCAGGACCCATCGCCTTCTTGACGTTTGACAGGCTTTCTTGGCGGCGCACTTCGGCCGAATCAGGTGGTGGGGGCTTTTCCTCCCAGAACTCAACCGCTTTTGGGCCGTTCTCGCAGACAATACAGCGCCGCACGATGTCCCGCCCGCTGATTGTACGGAATGCGTAGCCGTACTGCAGCGTCCCGCAGCAGACGCAGCGCGCCCGGGAATCCGTCGTAGACCGCTGCGGGTTCAGCAGTTGCAGGCCAATATTGGCCTTGCACGTGGGCCTCGCCATGTTGCAAACTGTGAAGGAAATTTTATAATTACTAACGTGCGTAAAAATATTAGGTATTCTAACGGATACTTACTGCTGGGTGTTTAATATTTAGCAAAATATTAAATAGTATTATTATATCATAAACATGATATTATTTTAACCAATAAAGTACGTCAAAATATTTAGCCAATACACGGCCATTTAATGCCGGTACTCATTATTACACAAAAAAAGTTTTATTTTAGTTTTGGCAATCGCTTAAATAATGATATTATTATTTTTAAACAATCATACTTTTCAGCAATAACAACACCACCACGTAAGTACCATTCGCGCATGCAGGGGTGCAACTATAATAACGCAAAGGTCGTGAAGCCTCCTTTAGTAATAATAATACTACTAAATGAATATATCGTCTCTACTTCAAAAAACGTGTGGAAAATAACATCGCAATTTTTAACTGCATGGGCTGGTTACGGTGCCCGATTCGCAGTACATACGATAGGTTTTGCGTCGCTGAATGTCAATAATCAAGTATCTGCGCAGCTCGCCTAGCTGTTTGCAACCAATCGATGTGTTTCGTTCGCGGCAGAACTGTTTACCTTACGTCCAATCGCGAGGGCGAGAGAAGGTCTGGTCGTGCGACAAATTCAGTCAGTGTCGCAGGTCGGCAGGTATTGCCCAATCAGGGCGCGGGTTAATTGTGTCCGCTTTTTGGCCATAACTGTAATTTAGGCATAGTTAAGGCAAGTCAGAAAGATAGGCGCGGGCGGTACGATGGGAGGAAGACATGCCAACTGTAGCCATGCGAAAAAGTAGAAAAAAGCAGCAAGAGAGGAAAGCGACGGACTGATTGACAGACGGACGGACGGACGGATAGACACGCTGCAAGGTTAGAAGCGGAGCGACTAGCGCTCTGGGCGCCCGCTCCGCGGACGCTAGGGCATGGTTGGTTGGTGTAGTGTGGGCTGTCCGCCTCCGCTGCGCTGCGGCGGATGAAAGAACATTCTGAAATCAAAGCTAATTGTATTATATGTATTACGTGCCCTACCAAGTCCGCGTCCCAAAGATCTCCCTGTACACAATATTGTTGGTGTGTACGTTCCCGTCCTCATCGATGGCCACTGGATCTACAGCAATCTTGATCGCCTTCCTCGAAGTCACTCTTGACAACGCCACATAAAGCTGCCCATGTGCGAAGACCGGTGATTCCAAGTAGATACCCACGTGGTGGATCGATTGTCCTTGGGCCTTGTTGATAGTCATGGCAAACGCTGGAACCACGGGGAACTGCTTACGCTTGAGTTTGAACGGGAACTCCTTGTCATCGTCCTCACTATAAAATACGATCCGAGAAATGAGCACCTTCTTACCCTTGAACGGCCCGGACATAATGCTGGCCTCGATGCTTCTCTCGCGCAGTGACACAACCCGAAGCCGCGATCCGTTGCAAAGTCCTGCGTCGCTATTCAGGTTTCTAATCATAATGATAGGTGCTCCAACCTTCAGAACAATCCTGTGCGGAGGGATACCGGAGAATTTAAGAGAGTTCAAGAACTGTTGCTCAAACATATTTGCATCCGCGACCCCTTCGAGGCTGTCCACCGAGAGATACTCCTTCGTTTCACCTGACAGCCGTTCCGCAACCATGTCGTTGATACGCCGAACATTTGCATTTGTGGGGGCTAGTATGGCTCGCTCAACGAAGTATTCATCGAGTAAATTCTCAGTATCAACGCCCGGGTACACCGCATCAATGAGTGCGTTGACGTTGCGGACTCGTCGGTCTTCTTCAACTTCGTCCAAGTCTCGCTCGTGTTCCTCGTCCGCCGGAGGGAGTAGCCTGAAGCTTGGGGGAGGCTCCATATCCGCGTCTTCTTCGTCAGAGGTCATTTGTTGTACCCGTCGTTCTGGAATGATACACATGTCGCGTGGAAGGCATATGTCGCCATCACCGATCTCATGGCTGACCGGGTAACGGTATTCTCCAATTTGACGTAAAAATTCAGAGAATTCCGCTAACTCAGCCGCACTGGCCGCGTCTGGGGCGGTGCGGACACGCATGTTCTCGGCTAACCGCACTTGACGCAAATGCTCCCATAGCGGGGAGGACTTGAAGCAAGCTTGAATCGTCTCCGCACGCGTAGCATCCTTCAGTATAGGTAGAATCTGGCGGTGATCACCGCTGAACACCATTACCTTTCCGCCGAACGGCTCCAGATCGTTCTTCATGATATTCCGAAGCGACCTGTCAACAGCCTCAAAGCAAGCTCGGTTCATCATCGGCGCTTCGTCCCAAATGATCAAGCTCGCGCTACGAATCAATTCGGCTTTTTGACTCTGCCATGAAAGGCTGCACGTCGACGTCTCTGTTAGTTTGAGGGGAATCCGGAACGTTGAATGCGCGGTATGACCTCCAGCTAACAGAGTGGCTGCAAATCCACTCGATGCAACCGCGATGGCAACCTTACGTTGCATCCGAACGTGAGCGAGTATTTGCTCGAGTAGGAACGACTTTCCTGTTCCACCCGGACCATCCAAAAAGAAAAGCTTCTCCACTCCAACCGGTCTGCTCACAGCAGCAATAACTTGGTCAAAAACATCCCTCTGGTTGCTGTTCAACTGGTCTGCCTGCTCCGCACCATGCTCCAGTTCGTTTAGGGGGTAAGCGTCAATCTCTTGCTGGACAACATCAACAGAAGCTGTATCTGGGTCGTCCACTTGAGCGGATACATCGTCGTAATCGGCTAGCAGAGGAAGGCCGTACATGTCGAGGGACGTTTGGTTCGAAACCAAGTAATCAGCCAAAATCTTCAACGCCTTGTACTCCGCCATTCGAAGACGCACCTCCTCTTCGCGTACATTATGCAGGTCTGCGTCTCTTACCTCAATGCTTCGTGCATAATCCTCTGACATATCCTTCTTGAACCTGTCCCATAGATCTTTGGCATTACCAGGCATGGAGTAAACCAAAATGATGCGGAAGAGTTGGCGTAGCTGGTACGGCATCTTGACCTCGGCGGCTTCGCGTAAGCAATGTATCCACTCGTCGTCATTTTCCAAATACCCAAGCGCCAAAGCGGCTTGCTGATATGTAGGATGTTCCGTACCATCAACCGTTCGAAGATCCGCAAACGACTTAGGCGAGCGTCGGTTACACAGGAGAAGTCGTAAGTAGAAGCGTTTCGGGTCCTGCGGAGATACGTGTACCAAGCGTCCCAGAGAAGCAACGTACTTCTTATACGGTTCCCACGTCTTGTGTTCCGTCCACCTGTACTTCCGCGGTACATCCTTGTACAGTAGATTGGCCGTAGCTTCTGGATTACGCGCGCACAGCTTGAAAAACTCCGTCAGCATTGATCTGTCCCCGCGGTTAATCAAGTTGTGAAGCTGGGGGGTCGTCGCTTGGTCGCGATAAGCGACCATGCTCATTCTTTCCAAATGGATAGGTAGCGTCACGACAGAATGTGCTGAGCCTTGTGTTGGATGCATGAATAGCCGCATGCAAGCTTCTACCGGAGAGATATACCTCCCGAGGAGATACCGAAGAATTTCGCTCGCCCGAATTTCTTTGCCTTCAATCGTGATTGTCGTCATGTCCGAGCCCTTGTAGACGTACTTGTAGATAACCTTGATGGCCTTGTTCGTGGCACAAACCTCTACGTTGATGTGGCAGTTGTATTTCTGCGACAGGAACGGATTGTAGGGGACCACCCATTGATTGATGGTCGCGTTGTCCCATACTTTCCCCTTATGGCACAAAATTCCATCCGGACGGCGATCACGCTTGTACGTGGGGTATTTGTCGGGGGTCATCACCGTTTCGTCCGCGAGCGCCTTTGGAAACTTCTTGAAACACCTCCCGTTCTTCATGTACGGGAAGTTCGGGTTCTGTTGACCACAGGGTCCATGCAGCATATTGGAAATCACCGTATCGTACAGCTCGGGGTACTTCTCTTTATCCGGGAACTCCGAGGACACCAGCTTATCGACGTCTTCCTTGGTAGTGGGCTTGTCCTCCGGACGCAGGATAAGCAGTATGTGGGTGTGGGGAAGACCACGCTTCTGATATTCCACTACATGGACTCAAGCGGCTTGAATCCCCAACACACCCTCATCGAGATCCTTGTTAAGAGCTTTTAGTTTCTCCATGAACACGCGAGCCACGATGCGGATGCTTTCTCTCCACGGCGTAAGTTTTCCTTGATCTCAGGCCAGTTCGGGCTGCATGTCATCGTAATGAACAGGCTCGGGGTTCCTGTTTCACGGACGATAGCCATGGCATCCAAGAAGCGTTGGTACATGTAGCGGGGTCCACCTGTAAACTTCGGAGGTATGATGATCTTGCGTCCAACCTCACCCGCATCTGGCTCCGCTGACCCCTGCTCCGTATTATTCCAACGGCGAGAATCCTACGTATGGCCGCCTCGTCGTCAGCTGCCATTCTGTGGGTTACAACAGACTCGCCACGCAACGCGTCCGTTAGTCCCTTAGGGTTTCCAATCGATACTGGAGCTAGTTCTTCTTGATGAAGCACAGGCGTTCTTGTTCGCATTTGGCCCATTGGTCAACGCAGTATTGCTGCGTCAGTCGCCCACCACGCAGGATAAGAGAATTACTAACCGTCCGGTCGTAAAGCAGATACGCCTCATATTCCCGAACGGACATAGTTAAGGGGTCACCGTGGCGATCGACAGGGTTACCAGCGTACGGGATATCGTAAGTCCAGCCATTCTCCCCGTACGGAAACAGTAGAGGGTACTGCAGCGGGTCGTAGGTAACGCTCGTCTCAAATATGCGCTTGAAACCCCCTCCTGTCGTGTGTAGGATTATATCCCGATGCTCAGCCGCGTTTGTATCGATCACAACGGCTGCCACGTCTGATGCAGTGGGGGTGTTATGCGTACCCGGGTTTGCATTCCGTGTGACATGCAGACGCAGCTTAAGGTGATCCCCCTCCGGAAGAAAATTACTCAAGGCTAATGACGGATCATGCTCATCAACGTCTTCCCCTGCCGCTCGGCGTCGTTCGTGCTCCCTGATGGCAGCTGCATACTCATCCCAACCACGATCTATCAAAACTCTACGCGCGCTGATAAATTCTTGTGTGTACGGATTGTGCGCCACTAGCATCTGGTCAATCGTTTCCATAACGGCGGGATCGAGGCCTTGGGTCATGTTCATACGGCTTCTCGCACGGGCATCCATGTCTGGATCGTTAATGTATACTTGGGCATACATGGAGCGGCCGAATGTTGGAGGTAGTAACGATCCCATGCGGTGGCACACTGACCCTTGTACACGGAAGTTGTAGACACCATTCCGTGTCACGCTTTCGTCGACGTTGAGAGGCCGAGACCGCGAAACTCCCATGGACGTAAATGCGAATACGTAAGCGACCATGCTCATTCTTTCCAAATGGATAGGTAGCGTCACGACAGAATGTGTTGATCCTTGTGTTGGATGCATGAATAGCCGCATGCGAACTTCTACCGGAGAAATATACCTCCCGAGGAGATACTGAAGAATTTCGTTCGCCCGAATTTCGTTCGCCTTCAATCGTGATTGTCGTCATGTCCGAGTCCTTGTAGATAACCTTGATATCCTTGTTCGTGGCACAAACCTCTACGTTGATGTGGGAGTTGTATTTCTGCGACAGGAACGGATTGTAGGGGACCACCCATTGATTGATGGTCGCGTTGTCCCATACTTTCCCCTTATGGCACAAAATTCCATCCGGACGGCGATCACGCTTGTACGTGGGGTATTTGTCGGGGGTCATCACCGTTTCGTCCGCGAGCGCCTTTGGAAACTTCTTGAAACACCTCCCGTTCTTCATGCACGGGCAGTTCGGGTTCTGTTGACCACAGGGTCCATGCAGCATATAGGAAATCACCGTATCGTACAGCTTCTACCGGAGAAATATACCTCCCGAGGAGATACTGAAGAATTTCGCTCGCCCGAATTTCTTCACCTTCAATCGTGATTGTCGTCATGTCCGAGCCCTTGTAGACGTACTTGTAGATGTACTTGATGGCCTTGTTCGTGGCACAAACCTCTACGTTGATGTGGCAGTTGTATTTCTGCGACAGGAACGGATTGTACGGGACCACCCATTGATTGATGGTCGCGTTGTCCCATACTTTCCCCTTATGGCACAAAATTCCATCCGGACGGCGACCACGCTTGTACGTGGGGTATTTGTCGAGGGTCATCACAGTTTCGTCCGCGAGCGCCTTTCGAAACTTCTTGGAACACCTTCCGTTCTTCATGCACGGGCAGTTCGGGTTCTGTTGACCACAGGGTCCATGCAGCATATTGGAAATCACCGTATCGTACAGCTCGGGGTACTTCTCTTTATCCGGAAACTCCGAGGACACCAGCTTATCGACGTCTTCCTTGGTAGTGGGCTTGTCCTCCGGACGCAGGATAAGCAGTATGTGGGTGTGGGGAAGACCACGCTTCTGATATTCCACTACATGGACTCAAGCGGCTTGAATCCCCAACACACCCTCATCGAGATCCTTGTTAAGAGCTTTTAGTTTCTCCATGAACACGCGAGCCACGATGCGGATGCTTTCTCTCCACGGCGTAAGTTTTCCTTGATCTCAGGCCAGTTCGGGCTGCATGTCATCGTAATGAACAGGCTCGGGGCTCCTGTTTCACGGACGATAGCCATGGCATCCAAGAAGCGTTGGTACATGTAGCGGGGTCCACCTGTAAACTTCGGAGGTATGATGATCTTGCGTCCAACCTCACCCGCATCTGGCCTCGCTGACTCCTGCTCCGTATTATTCCAACGGCGAGAGTCCTACGTATGGCCGCCTCGTCGTCAGCTGCCATTCTGTGGATTTCAACAGACTCGCCACGCAACGCGTCCGTTAGTCCCTTAGGGTTTCCAATCGATACTGGAGCTAGTTCTTCTTGATGAAGCACAGGCGTTCTTGTTCGCATTTGGCCCATTGGTCAACGCAGTATTGCTGCGTCAGTCGCCCACCACGCAGGATAAGAGAATTACTAACCGTCCGGTCGTAAAGCAGATACGCCTCATATTCCCGAACGGACATAGTTAAGTGGTCACCGTGGCGATCGACGGGGTTACCAGCGTACGGGATATCGTAAGTCCAGCCATTCTCCCCGTACGGAAACAGTAGAGGGTACTGCAGCGGGTCGTAGGTAACGCTCGTCTCAAATATGCGCTTGAAACCCCCTCCTGTCGTGTGTAGGATTATATCCCGATGCTCAGCCGCGTTTGTATCAATCACAACGGCTGCCACCTCTGATGCAGTGGGGGTGTTATGCGTACCCGGGTTTGCATTCCGTGTGACATGCAGACGCAGCTTAAGGTGATCCCCCTCCGGAAGAAAATTACTCAAGGCTAATGACGGATCATGCTCATCAACGTCTTCCCCTGCCGCTCGGCGTCGTTCGTGCTCCCTGATGGCAGCTGCATACTCATCCCAACCACGATCTATCAAAACTCTACGCGCGCTGATAAATTCTTGTGTGTACGGATTGTGCGCCACTAGCATCTGGTCAATCGTTTCCATAACGGCGGGATCGAGGCCTTGGGTCATGTTCATACGGCTTCTCGCACGGGCATCCATGTCTGGATCGTTAATGTATACTTGGGCATACATGGAGCGGCCGAATGTTGGAGGTAGTAACGATCCCATGCGGTGGCACACTGACCCTTGTACACGGAAGTTGTAGACATCATTTCGTGTCACGCTTTCGTCGACGTTGAGAGGCCGAGACCGCGAAGCTCCCATGGACGTAAATGCGAATACGTTGTTGTAGGCTCGGATTGACCGCATGAAGGTCGGGTTTTCGAAAAGTGATAGTAGAGCATCAGGTGCTGTTCGCGAAGATGGAATGAACACCAGTCCGTTACGACAGCAGCATCCGTCTGTCTCTTTGGGAAACTTCCAAGCGTTACAGTAGTGACAAACACGCTCGTTCTCCCCGTTGTCGTTAGTGTAACGCGTAAAGTAGTGGCGCCCCCCCCCGGAAACGCTGGAAGGGTCAAAACTTTCGTGGTGTGCGAGGCCCTTCTTGTACTGGCGAGACCGCCTTCGAAACCGCTCTTTTTCCTTTGGCTGCGCCCTTTGTTCATCCGTCATGGCTTCCCTTCGTGCTCTAAGCGTGGTAGCTTCTCGGGCGCGCTGTGCTTGCCGCTGCTTGATCGGACATGCCTCTTTTGCGATCTCTATGCGCTGCTGTATCTCGCTCGCGCTCTGTTTGTTGCTGCTCCTCAGACATGGCTTCTCTGTGCTCTCTCCGCGATGCTGTATTTTCATCGCGCTCAGTTTGACGCTGTTGATCGGACATGCCATTTCGGCGATATCGATGCGCTTCTGCATTTTGTTCGCGCTTAATTTGGCGCTGCTCATTCGACATGCCTTCCCTGCAAACTTCGTGTTCCATTGTATGGCGAATCCTTACATTTGGACTGTCTTCCTCTGTCCAAGTGGCTCCGAGGTTGCCTTGTGCGTCCCGATCATATGATTGATGAGCTAAGACGTTTTCTGGCTCCAGTCGACCCCGTCGTACCCTCGCTTGTTCAGCATCTCGTCCGCGATCTCGAATAACCTGGAATTCGGATCTGTTAGCTCTACGAATTCGCTTCATCTCCGCATCTTTTGCTCGTGCCCGTTGTTTTTGTGAGCTCGTCATGGTTGCTCGCCTAATCCGGGCTCTTTCTGCACCGCGTGCACGTGTAGCTGCTGCGGTATCTTCGGTCGCAGGTCCTGACATTCCAATCTCAAATCCGTGGGTGTCGTATTGGCCTTCCCGACGCGTCTCCTCCTCGAATCGTCGTTGATGCTCCACGGGACCATCTTCCTCTGTCTTCTCATCACGCCCTACAGCTGGACTGGATACTCTTATCTGTCCCGATTCAGATGCGGCGTGAGCTTCAGCTAAGTCGAGCTGCTCCAACTCTTGGATTGCCTTGCGATAGCGTGCCTCTGCTTTACGAAGCCTTTGTTTACGGAGCTGCCTATCTTTCCTCGGTTCCAGTTGCGTGGGCGAAGCGTTCTCCTGCCGTGCTCGTTGTACGCGCTCATCTAATTCCTCGCGGGTAATTCTAATAATTAGACACAGTTAGTCGAGTCAATTCTGCGCAAAAGCCAGCTACACAGTTGTTGGAGAACCTTTTTCTTTTCCTCGGGGTTCTTGCCATGTCCTTCTATCTTGAAAGCGTCTGTCGCCTAATTTAAATGGAAAATAATTACATGGGCGGTTAGACTCGAAAGTCTATGTGCACCGGGAGCTATTCTACAGCTATTTCATGAATATAAGCACCAGAACATGGACACAGTAGCTTAAGCAACGTGGTATTCGAATAGAACCCCGAACTTTCCTTTCCAGTACTAATCCAGAAGCCCTCTGTGAATAGAACACATCACTGTCATTTCCATCCCGGCTCCTCGGACTACAAACAACTTAGGGGTATCGTCACTCCAGGGGGCTTGTTGGTCCAGTCAGCTTTTGCTTAGGCCCTCTTCTTGGCCGACGTGTTACAGCCCTCAGCTCACGGTCCGACGGGTCCGAATTACCTTGCACGGCTGTGGACCAAGCAGCTGTACATGGTAATTCAGACGCTGCATCGCGCTGTTGCCTCTTGGGTACGTCAAAGCTGTTGCCTCAGCCCTGTTGAGTGGTTGCCCAGGTCTGTTCGATACCGTCCAGCCCTTCAGGTCATGTCAGTAGTATGCACAGGGTGTCCGAGATCGACCCAGCTCCTCGCGGTGCTCACACAGCTCCGAAAATGCTCTAAACTGTCTATTCTGATGCTATGATATTTAAGTGTACAGGCGCGGGGCTCACTCATGCTCTTAAAGTGTTTTTTGTCTTGATCTCTTGTTCTTGAGCTGTCCTTGCACTTGGTCTTGGGCTCCTTGCTCTTGTGAGACCGACTGCTGCATTCCTTTCCGTCCCGCCAGAAGTGCTCTCGCAAAGTGTGTTTTGATGTGGGAGCTCACACTTTAAGAGCACCTCTGTATTGCGGGACCGTAACGACTCTTCCGCATGTGGCTGCAACTTCGGTATGGCCAATTGGCAGCACGCGCCACTCGCTTTTGGAGCGTGGACACTCGCGGTGGGTCTAGGACCCCTAGGCGCGTGCATGGTGGTAGACGCTCCCAGTCACACCCACCCCAACCTGATTGCTATCGCTACCAACTGCCATACCACTTTGGAGTCTCGGGGCAAGCCTCAGACTGTATCCTGAGAGGTCTCTCTTGAATATATGATAGGGCAAGGAGCCCCACGCCCGTACATACATGCATATTCATCTAAAACTACCCTCCTGCTATTATACAGCCAGCGCAACTTGTCCTCTCCGCGCCGTCGCTAAAAAATCCAATTTTGTGTTTTGAATAAGAAATGAGTCGGAAAATATTGCCCAATCAGAGCGCGAGTTATTTGTGTGGCGTTTTGGCCATAATTGTAATTTAGGCATAGTAAAGCCAAGTCAGAAAGGTAGGCGCGGTCGGTAGGATGGGGCGAAACTGTATAAGAAAGGCCCGAGTGTAGCCCTGCGAAAATGTAGGAAAAAGCAGCAAGAAAGGGACCGGACGGACTTATTGACAGACGGACGGACAGACACGCTGCAAGGTTAGAAGTGGAGAGACTAGCGGTCCTGGGCCCCCGCTCCGCGGACGCTAGGGCATGGTTGGTTGGTGTAGTGCGGGCTGACCACCTTCGCTGCGCTGCGGTGGGCTTAGCGTTTCTACGTACAGCAAAGCAACATGTAGTACATGTATACTGTGTTCTACTTATATTACGCTTCAAAACAACTATCTTTAGTGCTCACATGTTATGATAGATATGACCAGGGTTTAACGTGATCTGCAAGATGAGCACCATCTTACCCGTGAAGGTTTTGTCTATAATCGCATTGGAGCGCATAGCTCCCAAAATGACACGAATCGGAGGCGTGCCCGATGCAAAGCTAACAAATGCTGTTCAGAAAACATGTCAGTATCAGTGATGATCCACATTGGCATAGACCGGTGAGGAATCCCAGCTTAGCTGGAGTAAATACGTCTACTCAAACATAATATCATCTGTCACGTCATCGCCGTGAGGCAGTCGACACCATATCATTGATTGCGACGGTCTATTAGAGAAAGGTTTAGTCACTTCCTTGCGCGAAGTATCTTTTAGGACAGGTAGATTTTGCCGATAGTCGCGACAAACACCAATATTATGCGTTGCAATTGTTCTGCTGAGCTCTTTATGATATTATTGAAGGGTGTTTCCACTATCTTTTGCATGCATTGATTCTACTTGCATAGCTGCCGCACATACTGACTTATTTGCATAAATTCTGACTGATAGAGTGGCGTAGACCCTTTCGAGTGACATTTACTGGCTCCGATATGTATGACGAACAAACGAAGCCACATAACTGTAGGCAGATTATCAGATCGTAGATATCTTAGACTTGATTCGAATCGTTGCTCATGTACATTATATGAAGTACTTTTGCTGCCTACTTATCAACTCGGCGTGCTATTTGATGTATCCGTGCATATATTGCGAGGTGTGTATACCACGCGCTCGTGATATCTAAAACCTATGTATAGGATCACTGTCGCTTTCTCGGTACATTTGCGTCGTCGTGCTGGCTTACTGTGCTTACGCTTCTGATGTATCAGTTTATATGACCAAGCAGGTCACTAACTGGGCACAGACCATACTGCAGCGATACTGGACAGGGCACTAAAGTATAGTACTGCGTACAGACAGTTCGACTTACCACACCCACCGGTATTGTTTGCACTACCGCACACGTGCTCGTATCTATGTAGACAGCAACTTAATCGTCGCGTGTAGTGCTCACTCGATGCTGTAGTTTCAATTTGTGAGCGCACATTAATGGAACATACGCTGTGAGCGCTGATGTCACAGATAGCATGGTTTGCATGTATCCAAGTGAGCGAGTGTACTCTCGATCTATTGTTACGCGGAAGCAGATAGGGACGGTCAGCTTTCAAGGGTTCGCAGTAAACACCATGCGCTAATTATTATTTGAAACGCGCTACCCTCTGTAGGTGCGTCAACACTATTGGCAGCGCCATAGTCAGTTACCGTATGTGCGGCTCCAAGCCTCGTACCGTCAACCAGTATACTAAATACAAATATAGGTAGGAAAATGGGGGCCTAAAAGGGTATATTTACCAATTACTTGCTCTTCTGCTGCTTCTTTTGCTCAATGTACCTGACGTTTCGGGCGGTCAGCTTGCGAGGGCGGCTGTGTCTATTTTTCTTCTTGAGGTACTAGTCAGGGCCCATCACCTTCTCGACGTTTGACAGGCTTTCCTGGCGGCGCACTTCGGCCGAATCAGGTGGTGGGGGCTTTTCCTCCCAGAACTCAACCGCTTTTGGGCCGTTCTCGCAGACAATACAGCGCCGCACGATGTCCCGCCCGCTGATTGTACGGAATGCGTAGCCGTACTGCAGCTTCCCGCAGCAGACGCAGCGCGCCCGGGAATCCGTCGTAGACCGCTGCGGGTTCAGCAGTTGCAGGCCAATATTGGCCTTGCACGTGGGCCTCGCCATGTTGCAAACTGTGAAGGAAATTTTATAATTACTAACGTGCGTAAAAATATTAGGTATTCTAACGGATACTTACTGCTGGGTGTTTAATATTTAGCAAAATATTAAATAGTATTATTATATCATAAACATGATATTATTTTAACCAATAAAGTACGTCAAAATATTTAGCCAATACACGGCCATTTAATGCCGGTACTCATTATTACACAAAAAAAGTTTTATTTTAGTTTTGGCAATCGCTTAAATAATGATATTATTATTTTTAAACAATCATACTTTTCAGCAATAACAACACCACCACGTAAGTACCATTCACGTATGCAGGGGTGCAGCTATAATAACGCAAAGGTCGTGAAGCCTCCTTTAGTAATAATAATACTACTAAATGAATATATCGTCTCTACTTTGAAAAACGTGTGGAAAATAACATCGCAATTTTTAACTGCATGGGCTGGTTACGGTGCCCGATTTGCAGTACATACGATAGGTTTTGCGTAGCTAAATGTAAATAATCAATCATCAACGCCCCTCGCCACGCTGTTTGCATCCAATCAATGTGTTTCGTTCGCGGCAGAACTGTTTACCTTACGTCCAATCGCGAGTCCGAGAGGCGGTCTGATCGTGCAACAGATTCAGTCAGTGTCGCAGGTCGGCAGGTATTGCCCAATCAGGGCGCGAGTTAATTGTGTGACGCTTTTGGATATAATTGTAATTTTGGCATTGTTAGGTCGAGTCAGAAAGGTAGGCGCGGTCGGTAGGATGGGAGGAAGCTGTATAAGACAGGCCGGGTGTAGCCATGCGAAAAGGCAGGAAAAAGCAGCAAGAAAGGAAAGCGACGGACTGATTGACAGACGGACGGACGGACGGACAAACACGCTGCAAGGTTAAAAGCGGAGCGACTAGCGGTCTGGGCGTCCGCTCCGCGGACGCTAGAGCATGGTTGGCTGGTGTAGCGTGGGCCGACCACCTCCGCTGCGCTGCGGTGGGCTTAGAATTTCTACTCAAAGCAAAGCAACATACAGAACATGTATACTGTGATCTACGTATATTACGTTCCAAAACAACACCGCACACAGTATCTTTAGTGCTCACATGTTATGGAGACACGACCAGGGTTTAACGTGATCTGCAAGAAGAGCACCATCTTACCCGGAAAGGTTTTGTCTATAATCTCATTTGAGCGCATTGCTCCCAAAATGACACAAATCGAAGGCGCGCGTGGTTGCAAAGCTAATATATGCTACGGAAGACGGGTCAGTATCAATGATGCTACGAAATATGCGTAGATCGGTGAGGAATGCCACTGTAGCTAGAGTAAATACGCCTACTCACACATATTACCCATCTGCATGTCATCGCCGTGAGGCAGTCGACACATATCATCGATTGCGACGGTCTATTAGAACAAGGTTTAGTTAGCTCCTCGCGAGATGTCTTTTAGTATAGGTAGTATTTGCCGATGGTCGCCACAAACATCAATATTATGCTTTGAAATTATTCTGCTGAGCTGTTTGTGATGTTACTGAAGGGTATTTCCACTATCTTCCGCATGCATTTAGCTTACTTGCATAGCTGACGTACTTTCTGACTTATTTGTATAGCTACTGACTGACAGAGTGGCGTAAAATCCTTTCCGACTGACATTATACTGGGTCCGATATGTACGATAAAAGGCCCTCGTCTAGATCGGTACGATGAGGCATCACTGCGTGCACATTCCTTTTGACCGGCTGCACATACGA
>NW_003303674.1:45704-76732 GCF_000142945.1 Phytophthora infestans T30-4 | reverse complement strand
TACTTATCAGCTCGGCGTGCTATTTGATGTGTCCGTGTATATATCGCGAGGTCGTAAATGAGTGTATTTGCCACGCGCTCGTGATACCCAACCTATGCATGGGGTCCCTGTTTCCTTATCGGGACGTTTGCGTCGCCGTGCTAGCTTTCTGTGCTTACGCTATTGATGTTTTAGTCTGTATAATCAAGCGCATCACTAACTGGACACAGGCCATTCCGCAGCGATACAGGTATGCTGAACGCGCGTCTGTTAGCAGTAGCCAACGCAATATGTACGCGCGAGGCGGGTACACTTTATAGTCATCCGCGACTCAACCTAGCTATAATCTCGGCAATTATGGACAGGACACTAAAGTACAATATTGCGTTCAGACACATCGACTTGCCACGTCCATCTGTACGGTCTGCACTGTCACGCAGTGGTAGTATCTATGTAAACAGCAGCTTATTCGTCGCACGTAGTTCCCACTCAATACTGTGGTTTAAATTGTGAGCGCCAATTAGTGCAATATACGCTATAAGCGCTGATGGTACAGATAACATGGTTTTGCGTGTGCCCACGTGAGCGAGTGCACGTGCCATCTACGGTGACGCGTATGCAGATAGGGACGTCCAGCTTGCAGAGGTACACAGTACATACCTCGTGCTAGTTATTATATGAAAGCGCTACGCTCTATAGGTGCGTCAACACGGCTGGTAGCGCCACAGTCAGCTTACAGTATGTGCGACCCCAAGCCTTGCACCGTCAGCCAGTATACGAAACTATGCGGGGTAAGGGGATATAAGGATGTATATCCAGATTACCTGCTCTTCTGCTGCTTCTTTTGCTCAATGTACCTGACGTTTCGGGCGGTCAGCTTGCGAGGGCGGCTGTGTATATTTTTCTTCTTGAGGTACTAGTCAGGGCCCATCACCTTCTCGGCGTTTGACAGGCTTTCCTGGCGGCGCACTTCGGCCGAATCAGGTGGTGGAAGCTTTTCCTCCCAGAACTTAACCGCTTTTGGGCCGTTCTTGCAGGCAATACAGTGTCGCACGCTGCCCCGTCCGCTGATTGTACGGAACGCGTAGCCGTACTGCAGCTTCCCGCAACCGACGCAGCGCGCCCGGGCATCCGTCGTAGACCGCTGCGGGTTCAGCAGAAGCGGGTCAATCTTCGCCTCGCATTGCTTGCACGTAGGGCCCACCATTTTGCAAACTGTGAGTATGTTAGCAAATTATATTGTTTTAACCAATTACTTGCGTCCAAATATTAGCCAATAGCACGGTACTGTAAGGCTGGTATTTATTATTAGGCAAAATATTAAAACGTCTTAAAATATTACTAATTGGCTTAGCTTTAATATCTTATTATCAGATTTCCAAACAAATACATACTTTACATGCAATATAAATTGACTAAAACAATTATCTATCGTGCGCGCATGCATTCGTCGGGTACGGTGCACGGGAGCAGATACCGCAATGACCGTGCAGCCGCGCGCCTTCATTGCACGGTGGCAGTGTTGAGTGCCAGGTGAAGTAAAAAATATATATATTCGCGAAGTCCCTACAAAAAGCGCTGGTTGTGAAGCCTACTTTAATATTAAAAAATACTATCGTCTCTACTTTAGAAAGTCTGTGGAAAATAGCATCTCCGAGCCCTTACAAAATGCAGCCTGTGAACCTTATACTTATAATATTAATGCTATTAATATCGTCTTCACTTTGAAAAGTGTGTGGAAAATAACATCCCAGAGCTCTTACAAAATACTGGTCTGTGAAGTCTACATTAATAATGATAAATATCTTTATTTGAGAAGTGTGCAGAGCTCTTAGAACATAAAGTGGTTACTGTGCCCGATTTGCAGTACATACGACAGGTTTTGCGTAGCTAAATGTCAGTAATCAAGTTTCTGCGCAGCTCGCCTGGCTATTTGCAACCAATCGATGCGCTTCGTGCTCACCAGAATTTCTGCCAGAAATGGTTTTCTTACGTCGAATCACGAGGGCGATAGACGGTCAGATCGTGCGACAGATCCAGTCAGTGTCGCAGGTCAGCAGGTATTGCCCAATCAGGGCGCGAGTTAATTGTGTGACGCTTTCGGATATATTTGTAATTTTGGCATAGTTAGGTCAAGTCAGAAAGGTAGGCGCGGTCGGTAAGATGGGACGAAAATGTATTAGACAGGCCAACTGTAGCCATGCGAAAAAGTAGGAAAAAGCAGCAAGAGAAGAAAGCGACGGACTGATTGACAGACGGACGGACGGACGGACAGACACGCTGCAAGGTTAGAAGCGGAGCGACTAGCGCTCTGGGCGCCCGCTCCGCGGACGCTAGGGCATGGTTGGTTGGTGTAGTGTGGGCTGTCCGCCTCCGCAGCGCTGCGGCGGATGAAAGAACATTCTGAAATCAAAGCTAATTGTATTATATGTATTACGTGCCCTACCAAGTCCGCGTCCCAAAGATCTCCCTGTACACAATATTGTTGGTGTGTACGTTCCCGTCCTCATCGATGGCCACTGGATCTACAGCAATCTTGATCGCCTTCCTCGAAGTCACTCTCGACAACGCCACATAAAGCTGCCCATGTGCGAAGACCGGTGATGCCAAGTAGATACCCACGTGGTGGATCGATTGTCCTTGGGCCTTGTTGATAGTCATGGCAAACGCTGGAACCACGAAAAACTGCTTACGCTTGAGTTTGAACGGGAAGTCCTTGTCATCGTCCTCACTATAAAGGGCGATCCGAGGAATGAACACCTTCTTACCCTTGAACGGCCCGGACATAATGCTGGCCTCGATGCTTCTCTCGCGCAGTGACACAACCCGAAGCCGCGTTCCGTTGCAAAGACCTGCGTCGCTATTCAGGTTTCTAATCATGATGATAGGTACTCCAACCTTCAGAACAATCCTGTGCGGAGGGATACCGGAGAAGTTAAGAGAGTTCAAGAACTGTTGCTCAAACATATTTGCATCCGCGACCCCTTCGAGGCTGTCCACCGAGAGATACTCTTTCGTTTCACCTGACAGCCGTTCCGCAACCATGTCGTTGATACGCCGAACACTTGCATTTGTGGGGGCTAGTATGGCTCGCTCAACGAAGTATTCATCAGGTAAATTCTCAGTATCAACGCCCGGGTACACCGCATCTATGAGTGCGTTGACGTTGCGGACTCGTCGGTCTTCTTCAACTTCGTCCAAGTCTCGCTCGTGTTCCTCGTCCGCCGGAGGGAGTAACCTGAAACATGGGGGAGGCTCCATATCCGCGTATTCTTCATCAGAGGTCATTTGCTGTACCCGTCGTTCTGAGATTATACACATGTCGCGTGGGAGGCATATATCGCCATCACCGATCTCATGGTTGACGCAAATGCTCCCATAAGGGAGAAGACTCGAAGCAAGCTTGAATCGTCTCCGCACGCGTAGCATCGTTCAGTACAGGTAGAATTTGGCGGTGATCACCGCTGAACACCATTACCTTTCCGCCGAACGGCTCCAGCTCGTTCTTCATGATATCCCGAAGCGACCTGTCAACAGCCTCAAAGCAAGCTCGGTTCATCATCGGCGCTTCGTCCCAAATGATCAAACTCGCGCTACGAATCAATTCGGCTTTTTGGCTCTGCCATGAAAGACTGCACGTCGACGTCTCTGTTAGTTTGAGGGGAATCCGGAACGTCGAATGCGCGGTATGACCTCCAGTTAACAAAGTGGCTGCAATTCCACTCGATGCAACCGCGATGGCAACCCTACGTTGGATCCGAACGCGAGCGAGTATTTGCTCGAGTAGAAACGACTTTCCTGTTCCACCTGGACCATCCAAAAAGAAAAGCTTCTCCCCTCCAACCGGTCTGCTCACAGCAGCAATAACGTGGTCAAAAATATCCCTCTGGTTGCTGTTCAAGTGATCTGCCTGCTCCGCAACATGCTCCAGTTCGTTTTGGGGGTACGCGTCAATCTCTTGCTGGACAACATCAACCGACGCTGTATCTGGGTCGTCCACTTGAGCAGATACATCGTCGTAATTGGCTAGCAGAGGAAGGCCGTACATGTCGAGGGACTTTTGGTTCGAAACCAAGTAATCAGCCAAGTTCTTTAACGCCTTGTACTCCGTCATTCGAAGACGCACCTCCTCTTCGCGTACATTATGTAGGTCTGCGTCTCTTTCCTCAATGCTTCGTGCAGGATCCTCTGACATATTCTTCTTGAACCTGTCCCATAGATCTTTGGCATTGCCAGGCATCGAGTAAACCAAAATGATGCCGATGAGTTGGCGTAGCTGGTACGGCATCTTGACCTCGGTGGCTGCGCGTAAGCAATGTATCCACTCATCGTCAATTTCCAAATATCCAAGCGCCAAAGCTGCTTGCTGATATGTAGGATGTTCCGTACCATCAACCGTTCGAAGATCCGCAAAGGACTTAGGCGAGCGTCGGTTACACAGGAGAAGTCGTAAGTAGAAGCGTTTCGGGTCCTGCGGAGATACGTGTACCAAGCGTCCCCGAGAAGCAACGTACTTCTTATACGGTTCCCACGTCTTGTGTTCCGTCCACCTGTACTTCCGCGGTACATCCTTGTACAGTAGATTGGCCGTAGCTTCTGGATTACGCGCGCACAGCTTGAAAACCTCCGTCAGCATTGATCTGTCCCCGCGGTTAATCAAGTTGTGAAGCTGGGGGGTCGTCGCTTGGTCGCGATAAGCGACCATGCTCATTCTTTCCAAATGGATAGGTAGCGTCACGGCAGAATGTGTTGAGCCTTGTGTTGGATGCATGAATAGCCGCATGCAAGCTTCTACCGGAGAGATATACCTCCCGAGGAGATACTGAAGAATTTCGTTCGCCCGAATTTCGTTCGCCTTCAATCGTGATTGTCGTCATGTCCGAGCCCTTGTAGGCGTACTTGTAGATAACCTTGATGGCCTTGTTCGTGGCACAAACCTCTACGTTGATGTGGCAGTTGTATTTCTGCGACAGGAACGGATTGTACGGGACCACCCATTGATTGATGGTCGCGTTGTCCCATACTTTCCCCTTATGGCACAAAATTCAATCCGGACGGCGACCACGCTTGTACGTGGGGTATTTGTCGAGGGTCATCACAGCTTCGTCCGCGAGCGCCTTTCGAAACTTCTTGGAACACCTTCCGTTCTTCATGCACGGGCAGTTCGGGTTCTGTTGACCACAGGATCCATGCGGCATATTGGAAATCACCGTATCGTACAGCTCGGGGTACTTCTCTTTATCCGGGAACTCCGCGGACACCAGCTTATCGACGTCTTCCTTGGTAGTGGGCTTGTCCTCCGGACGCAGGATAAGCAGTATGTGGGCGTGGGGAAGACCACGCTTCTGATATTCCACTACATGCACTCGAGCGGCTTGAATCCCCAGTACACCCTCATCGAGATCCTTGTTAAGAGCTTTTAGTTTCTCCATGAACACGCGAGCCACGATGTCCGGTCGGTCGGATGCTTTTTCTCCACGGCGTAAGTTTTCCTTGATCTCAGGCCAGTTCGGGTTGCATGTCATCGTAATGAACAGGCTCGGGGCTCCTGTTTCACGGACGATAGCCATGGCATCCAAGAAGCGTTGGTACATGTAGCGGGGTCCACCTGTAAACTTCGGAGGTATGATGATCTTGCGCCCAACCTCACCCGCATCTGGCCTCGCTGACTCCTGCTCCGTATTATTCCCACGGCGAGTCCTACGTATGGCCGCCTCGTCGTCAGCTGCCATTCTGTGGGTTACAACAGACTCGCCACGCAACGCGTCCGTGAGGCCCTGGAGGGTTTCCAATCGATACTGGAGCTGGTTCTTCTTGACGAAGCGCAGGCGTTCTTGTTCGCATTTGGCCCATTGGTCAACGCAGTATTGCTGCGTCAGTCGCCCACCGCGCAGGATAAGAGAATTACTAACCGTCCGGTCGTAAAGCAGATACGCCTCATATTCCCGAACGGACATGGTTAAGGGGTCACCGTGGCGATCGACGGGATTACCAGCGTACGGGATATCGTAAGTCCAGCCATTCTCCCCGTACGGAAACAGTAGAGGGTACTGCAGCGGGTCGTAGGTAACGCTCGTCTCAAATATGCGCTTGAAACCCCCTCCTGTCGTGTGTAGGATTATATCCCGATGCTCAGCCGCGTTTGTATCGATCACAACGGCTGCCACCTCTGATGCAGTGGGGGTGTTATGCGTACCCGGGTTTGCATTCCGTGTGACATGCAGACGCAGCTTAAGGTGATCCCCCTCCGGAAGAAAATTACTCAAGGCTAATGACGGATCATGCTCATCAACGTCTTCCCCTGCCGCTCGGCGTCGTTCGTGCTCCCTGATGGCAGCTGCATACTCATCCCAACCACGATCTATCAAAACTCTACGCGCGCTGATAAATTCTTGTGTGTACGGATTGTGCGCCACTAGCATCTGGTCAATCGTTTCCATAACGGCGCGATCGAGGCCATGGGTCATGTTCATACGGCTTCTCACACGTGCATCAATGTCCGGATCGTTAAAGTAAACTTGGGCATACATGGAGCGACCGAAGGTAGGAGGTAGTAACGATCCCAAGCGATGGCACACTGACCCTTGTACACGGAAGTTGTAGACACCATTTCGTGTCACGCTTTCGTCGACATTAAGAGGCCGAGACCGCGAAGCTCCCATGGACGTAAATGCAAATACGTTGTTGTAGGCCCGGATTGACCGCATGAAAGTCGGGTTTTCAAAAAGTGTTAGAAGCGCATCAGGTGCTGTTCGCGAAGTCGGAACGAACACCAGTCCGTTACGACAACAGCATCCGTCTGTCTCTTGTGGAAACTTCCAAGCGTTGCAGTAGTGACAAATTCGCTCGTTCTCCCCGTTGTCGTTAGTGTAACGCGTAAAGTAGTGGCGCCCCCCCCCGGAAACGCTGGAAGGGTCAAAACTTTCGTGGTGTGCGAGGCCCTTCTTGTACTGGCGAGACCGCCTTCGAAACCGCTCTTTTTCCTTTGGCTGCGCCCTTTGTTCATCCGTCATGGCTTCCCTCCGTGCTCTAAGCGCGGCAGCGTCTTGGGTGCGCTGTGCTCGCCGCTGCTCCTCTGACATGCATCGTCTGTGATCTCTATGCGCTGCCGTATCTCGCTCGCGTTCTACTTGTCGGTGCTCGTCAGACATGCCATCTCTGTGCTCTTGTCGTCCCGAAGCATTTCGCTCACGCCGCGCTTGTCGCTGCACATCGGGCATGTCCTCTCTGTGCTCTCTTCGTGATGCAGTATTGTGGCTACGCTCGGCGTGACGCTGTTCGTCGGTCATGCACGCCCTGCGTTCCTCATGTGTCGCCGCATCGCGAATCCTAGCATCTAGGCGATCTTCCTCTGTACTTGCGGCTCTATGAATGGCTTGTGTGCTTCGAATGTATTCTCGATGAATTTCAAGCTCTTCTGGTGGAATTCTACCGCGCCGTACCCTTGCTCGATCGGCATCTTGACCGCGATCTCGGGTAACCTGAGATTCGGATCTGTTAGCCCTACGAATTCTTTTCCTTTCGGCGTCCTTCACTCGTGCCCGTTGCTTTTGCGAGCTCGTCATAGCAGCTCGCCTGACCCGGGCTCTTTCTGCATCGCGCGCACGTTTAGCCGCAGCTCTATCGTCAGCTGCATTCCCTGACACTCCAATCTGGAAACCGCAGGCGTTATCGACAGGGTCTTCGCGATGCGAGTCCTCCTCGAAGCGACGTTGATGCACAACGGGGTCATCTTCTTCAGTCTTCTCCTCACGCTCAGCGGCTAAGCCAGATACGCGCAGCTGATCGATTCCCGTTTGTGCTGGTGTTTCGACTAAGTCAAGCTGCTCCAATTCTTGGATTGCCTTGCGGTACCGCGCTTCCGCTTCACGAAGCCTTTTTTTGCGGATTTTTCTTTCCTTACGCGACTCTTCTTGGGATTGGGATGCGTTCTCACGCCGGGCTCGTTGTACGCGCTCATCTAATCCCTCGCGGGTAATTCTAATAATTAGACACAGTTAGTCGAGTTACTTCTGCGCAAAAGCCCGCTACACAGTTGTTGGGGAACCTTTTTCTTTTCCTCGGGGCTCTTGCCATGCCCTTCTATCTTAAAAGCGTCTGTCGCCTAATTTAAATGGAAAATAATTACATGGGCGGTTAGACTCGAAAGTCTATGTGCACCGGGAGCTATTCTACAGCTATTTCATGAATATAAGCACCAGAACATGGACACAGTAGCTTAAGCAACGTGGTATTCGAATAGAACCCCGAACTTTCCTTTCCAGTACTAATCCAGAAGCCCTCTGTGAATAGAACACATCACTGTCATTTCCATCCCGGCTCCTCGGATTACAAACAACTTAGGAATATCGTCACTCCAGGGGGCTTGTTGGTCCAGTCAGCTTTTGCTTAGGCCCTCCCCTTGGCCGACGTGTTACAGCCCTCAGCTCACGGTCCGACGGGTCCAAATTACCTGGCACGGCTGTGGACCAAGCAGCTGTACATGGTAATTCAGACGCCGCATCGCGCTGTTGCCTCTTGGGTACGTCAAAGCTGTTGCCTCAGCCCTGTTGAGTGGTTGCCCAGGTCTGTTCGATACCGTCCAGCCCTTCAGGTCATGTCAGTAGTATGCACAGGGTGTCCGAGATCGACCCAGCCCCTCACGGGGCTCACACAATTTCGAAAATGCTCTAAAACTGTCTATTATGACGCTATGATATCTAAGTGTACAGGCGCGGGGCTCACTCATGCTCTTTAAATGTTTTTTTTGTCTTGATCTCTTGTTCTTGAGCTGTCCTTGCACTTGGTCTTGGGCTCCTTGCTCTTGTGAGACCGACTGCTGCATTCCTTTCCGTCCCGCCAGAAGTGCTCTCGCAAAGTGTGTTTTGATGTGGGAGCTCACACTTTAAAAACACCTCTGTTTTGCGGGACCGTAACGACTCTTCCGCATGTGGCTGCAACTTCGGTATGGCCAATTGGCAGCACGCGCCACTCGCTTTTGGAGCGTGGACACTCGCGGTGGGTCTAGGACCCCTAGGCGCGTGCATGGTGGTAGACGCTCCCAGTCACACCCACCCCAACCTGATTGCTATCGCTACCAACTGCCATACCACTTTGGAGTCTCGGGGCAAGCCTCAGACTGTATCCTGAGAGGTCTCTCTTGAATATATGATAGGGCAAGGAGCCCCACGCCCGTACATACATGCATATTCATCTAAAACTACCCTCCTGCTATTATACAGCCAGCGCAACTTGTCCTCTCCGCGCCGTCGCTAAAAAATCCAATTTTGTGTTTTGAATAAGAAATGAGTCGGAAAATATTGCCCAATCAGAGCGCGAGTTAATTGTGTGGCGTTTTTGCTATAATTGTAATTTTGGCATAGCTAGGTCGAGTCAGAAAGATAGGCGCCGTCCATAAAATGGGACCCAAATGCTTTAGAAAGGGCGAGTGTAGCCATGCGAAAAGGCAGGTCAAAGCAGGAAGACAGGGAGTGCGACGGACGGATTGACAGACGGACAGACAGACCGACAGGTTACTCGGTAAGGAAGCGGCAAATGGGGTAGATACTCTCAGTTTTATTCATCCAATCAAAACATGTTTTGCTAGTCGTACGAGATTTTGTGTCGCAGGTTTTACTATCGGAATTGTGTTTATCAACTCCGGCTTTTTGGGTCGTTGTCTGTACGTGCATTTATTATTTGGCTGCTTTTTAAAATGAGCACTCATCTGTTATGGCAGGGTAAACGAAATCGCTGGATTATCACGGGATTTTGGATAAAATGCAGAGTACGGGTGCAAAATTATCCCCCCTTCTGTGACACCACCTTATTTTCCCGCTTAAGTACGGGAGCATTATTTATCCCCTTTTCTCTCATTCCGGCTCGAAGAGATATGGTGAAGCCCTTCTGCGCGATTGTTGGTGTGGCGGGAAGCGCATTCGAGGTGGACATAGACGAGAGTGCGTCGGTTTCCGCGTTAAAGAAGGCGGTGAAGGAGGAGAACGCATCGACGATCACATGCGACGCCAAGAACCTGCAGCTCTTCCTGGCGAAGAAGAAGAAAGGCGCTGGTGTGTGGCTAACGGAGAACGACGCGAAGGACGGTGTCAGTGACACGAGTGATTTGAAGCTATTGGGCGTTGCAGGAGCGCCGCTCAGCTTGGTTGGCTTGTCGGAGAAGGACGTCAAGTTCGTACCCACTCTAGAGGATGTCGAGTCGATGAACACACCTGTTCACGTGCTGGTGGTGGTTCCGGAGCAAGACGGTACTATCTCAAAAGAGATGTCTGCAGCGACAACGCCACTGACTCTAGAGCAAGTGGAGATGTCAATGAATAAGGTCCTCAGGGAACGAGATGAGAAGGCGTCTGCGTATTCGTTTTCCGATCTGAATACTGCGATGGAAGAGCGAATTGTCAAGAAGATGCGCTTGACCGAAAATATTCCTGATGTCAAGGAGCCAGTCGATACTTCCATCGCCGGTTATTCGTGGATTCCAAAAATCGTGGAGAGCGAGGAAAGTCAAAGGGCTGGGTACATGGCGTACTTGCAGCAGCATTTGAAGACGCTGATCGATCGAGGAGACTTCTTGTTGGATGACATTGCGGGCGATAAATCAGTTCTTAACATCGTGGACCCAAGACTTCCGTTTGCTATGAAAGGCACAGCTGATGTATTGCTCATCAATCGAACAGCGAAGAACCCACTGATTAAGCATAGAACACACCCGCTTTTCTAAATCTGACAGATTAATTCTAAATCTGAAAATAAAATTAAATCTGAACAAACAATGTTACATGTGTGTACCACATTATTGGCACTTATTGATTTGGCGCGAGACTCAGGAAACAAGCCCGCTTTCCCGCCCAATTGAACACTACCCCGTAACCACTACACTTCGTTTTAGTATACGAATTGAAAATACGCCCGCTACGGCCCCCACTGCCACACAGTTTAACTCATTTTGCAGTCGCGTTGGCGGACCAACGCGCCCAAGTCCGCCATCGAAACCAACGCAGGCTCGTCCTCCCGGTTCTCCACCACGATCGGCTGCAGCAGTGCAGTCGACACCAGAGACCGAGGGTCCGGTATGCTCCGGACCAAGTGTGAGACCTCCACCACCACGGATTGCGACGACACCGCGTCCACCAGTGTCACGTTCGGAGCCTCACGTTCGTTTACACCGTCACAGCCTGGGTCCGGTATGCTCCGGACCAAGTGTGAGACCTCCACCACCACGGATTGCGACGACACCGCGTCCACCAGTGTCACGTTCGGAGCCTCACGTTCGTTTACACCGTCACAGCCTGAGACTTGGCTAGCCTGAGACTTGGCCGTGCGCGGCGCCAGAACCACCTCCGCAGTCTTCAGCCACCTCGCATCGCTCGACTGCAACTCGCCCGACACTTGCCATTCACCACCGTTCTTCACGCGGTGCAGCAGCACGAAGTCGCTCCAACGAGGAACTGCCAGGCTAGCCATGCTCACGCTCTGCACGTCCAGAGCGCCGACCAGCAACGCAGACGCGCGATCCAAAGCCACAGACACCAACTGCCTCGGCGGCAACGATACCGTCTCGTTCACGAATACCATTGAGCGCAGCGCCACAGACAGGTCCAGGTCGCGACGCCGCCATGAGATCGCAAGCGGACGCACCACCCAAGTCAGCTAATTAGAAATGAATAAATCTAGTTCGTCAAATTAGGTGTTCTTTAATTTAGAAAATTATTTCTTAAAAGCGGGCGTGTTCTATGGGAGAGCCATTAAGCTGGCTGGGGTCAGCTTGGTGATCGAGCTCAAGAAGAAAGTCGAACCGGGCCATGTTCCTCTAGCAATTGGTCAGCTTGTGAGCTGCAGCATGAAGGCGCCTCTCAATTGCTATCCGCTGAGTTTGTTGACGGATTTAAACGACCACTGGCATTTCTCTTGGTTCAGCGACAAGCACGTTCTGACCCAAGTTACGTTGAAGTATCCGAAGAACGCGTTCAGATTTATCGAGGTAGCCGTACTGAGACGAACGGAGTCTGCCCCACCTCCTCCGTCGTTCTTGCCTGGATCTTTCAAGTTGATGACTTCTTGCCCCAGCCGGTTGATGCTCGTGCAGAGGAGATGATGGAACGATACGAGTTGATGGCAGATGTGGTAGAACCAGAGTTTCTCATGGCGAGGCGGATGGATTATGCGCGACAGTTAGTCCAGTCGATGCCTATGTACTCTTACATGTATACGTAGTTCGTCGTTTCGATCTTTACGAGTCACTATCGCGAATGGATATTTATCGCTGTGTTGTAGTGTCAATGCTTGCCTAAGACTATCAGCTTCTTAGCTTATCCTGATAAATATAAAAATTAATACTACTGTAGTAATATACAAAGATGGCAGCATACTCACCTGAGCAATACCAAGAGCGCATTAATTCAGCGCAGAAGCACGCACACGCGAAGCGCACCAAAAAAGGTATTGTGAAATTTAAGCCATTGCAGTTTTGGTCCTATTCAGTGAGTCACTCAAAATACATTTCTTATGTTTTTTCGAAGCGCCTCGAGGCGTGGCGTCTCATCATTGGTTGGAAGTCTATGTGACACGCGTCTTTTTGGTCCAAGGATATTTGAAACAAGACGACCCAGATTAAATAGGCTTTACAAATTTTGTTTTCGCTTAAGTACGCCAGAAATTCTCTCCCTCATTCCAGATACTAGACAGCTCCAGGAAATATGGGGAAGATTACTCTGGTGTGTGCAATTGTCGGGGAGGTGGGAAGCGCGTTTGGTGTGGAGATGGACGACGGTGAGCAAGTGTGGAAGGCGAAGGAAGTCATCGCAGACAAGCTGAAGTACACGAGGCGACCTGACATACTGCAGCTCTTCCTGGCGAAGAAGAAGAAAGGCGCTGCGGTGTGGCTAACGGAGAACGACGTGAAGGACGGTGTCAGTGACACGAGTGATTTGAAGCTATTGGGCGTTGCAGGAGCGCCGCTCAGCTTGGTCGGCTTGTCGGAGAAGGACGTCAAGTTCGTACCCACGCTAGAGGATGTCGAGTCGATGAACACACCTGTTCACGTGCTGGTGGCGTTGCCTCCTGGGACAAGTAGTGCGCCTATTTCTGATGGGACGGACTTATGGCTGTCGAGATTTCAACATTGTGAAGTTGCAAAACTTACGCTACTGCCGACACGCGGAGATCTAAATGAATTTATCGGACAACCTCTCCCTGTAAAGATTGGGTTACCGCAGTCTGTGTTTCAAGCTTGGTCGAGTCCATTGATACTAGGCCAACTCCTTCGAGATAAGTTGTTCGAGCTAAACGACATTTCGCCGTGCGAATTTTTAAAAGATTCGGTGTTTAGCGCTGCGTTCCTGTACCCGCAGGTGGATGGGGATGCCACAGAGAGTGCATTTCATTATTTCTGGGACTCAATTATCCGTGTGGTGCTCGGGTTTGTGTTTAGGCGTGCTTACATCAACCGGGATTCGAGCAGGAAATCCTCGTCAGGTTTGAAGCGACCCGACTTTTTGTTTGCTTTGGATCATATCTGTGTTTTTCGTGGTGAGGAGAAAGAACCTCGTACTTCTATCAATGTGCCTCGTGAGGAGCTCTCTAAAAAGCTGGTGTGGTCCTACGGTGGAGTGCCGTATGTGTTTGGCTATGCTGCGTCGGGCTTCGAGCTAGAATTATTTGCTATCTATCAAGACGTCACGGGCAACGTTAAAACCCACCTTATTGGAGGGTTTAACTTGCAGCATGCGCCGGAGCGTTTTCGACTTGTACTGGCACTTCTGAATTTGTGTCTGCTTTTCCCGGCAATTGTGCAAAACTGTCCGGCCTCGGCAGGGACCGAGTTCATGGACATCCATCGCGCCAATGGCGTCAAGGTGCGGTTGAGTCCGATTTTCGTCGATAAGATCTTTCATACACAAGAAGAGTATCGTCGCGTGAAGCAGATCTACGATTCTTTGAAAGCTTATGGGGTTCCTTGTGCCGATGCAGTTGTCACGGTGGATTCAGACCAATTGAGGTTGACACTTAAGCCCCGCGGCATTGAGATGAAGCCATGCAGCTTGAGTGAACTGTTCGTCGCGCTCGGGAACGTTCTCGAGGCCCTTGTAGTCCTCCATCGCAACGGGTGGATGCACAGAGACATCCGTTGGTCTAACGTGATCAAGCATATCGACCGCGTTGAATGGTTTTTGATCGACTTCGCTGATGCAGCTCAAAGTCCGCAGAAATATCCCAGCGGCGATCACTTGACGCACGACGAACACGCTTCAGATATTTTTATGGAAGGTGGATCCCACACGACTGCGGTTGACTTATGGGCCGTGGGATACCTGGTGAAGACAAGTAAGATTGAACGGGAATGGACTGCGGAGCCCGAAAGAGCGCTTTTCCTAGATCGGTTGATGAACCCAGACCCGAGTGCTCGGCCGACGGCAGACGAAGCCTTACAGCTTCTGTCACGTTTTGAACGTGAAGCTGCTGAGCAGGAATCACAGGGCAAGGGTGTGCGCAAGAAGCACAGACGTGTTTGAATTTTTGCATCGCTATGGCACTACCATTACGCGCTGGGACGAAGTACTATGGTACTAACAACAGGAGTAGTCGATGAATGAGCAACACACGTTTACTTCGAATGTATGAGAAATCTCGGTTGACGAGAGAAACTCGTTGACACACCGCAGCAGCTATCATGCGGTGCGAATGTGGCCACTGGTTGTCGTATACGCCCGCCTTCACGGCGGCCACCACGATACTATCTCTAGTCGGTTAAGTACACCATCGCAGCCTTCTCTATTAATCCCTGAACGCTGGAAATCGTCGCGGTCTGCACCGTCGCCGGCATGTTTGCGTTGAGGGGACGGTGCCAAAGTTGTCAATATCACTCATCGTGATTGTGCCGTAGTCGGTGAGTTGAGTGGTAGAATGAAAAGCCGGTCTTTTGCATCTAAATAAGCTCGGAGCAGCGGGAACATCGTGACACTTTCGCAAACGCCCGAACTTCCGCGTCCACGGCCCAGAGCGCCGACCACACGGCAGCGCTGTCAAACAACGCGCCGTCCACGTCCAGCTCGACCATCGCCATCAGTGCTTTCCTCACCTTCCCGGCTCTCCACACCATCCACCCACTGCCGCCTCCCCGCTGTTACCGTTGCTGCAGTATCCGCCACCCGCACGCCGCCCTTCCACTGTCGCGGACGTCGCCACCCTTGCTCACCACCTCATTCACTCTGCCCCCTCACGCTTCTTCCACTCTAGCTCGCCACCGTCGCCACCATTGCCGCCACTCCACTCGCTCGACGTCCGAACCATTTCCCTCTTTTTTTAAACTTAAAGTAAAAGTGCAAATTTAAAAAATAAATGCATAAATTTTAACAAGTACATGCAGTATTTTTGTTTAAACCCCGTTTTATGTTACTGTCGGAGGTCGGAGATTTTATGTTATGGTACAGTATGGGCATTTCTAATTTTCTGTTCGACAAAGGCAACTGTCGTGTTGTTTTTTTTCTAATACAAAACCCAAGTGTAAACGGCAAAATTTGTTGCGTCTGAGGTTTCTTTTGGGCTAAGATCCGGAACTTCCTGCCGTCACTACGCACCATGCTGCGACTTACAGCGTTTCCTTCTGAGTCTGTACACGGTCAGCGCTCTTCTTATTATTAATAACCGAATCATAGTGTGGTTGGAACTTTACATTCTAATTCAGCCGCCATGTTGACGGACAACCCATTAGTACCTCTACGATTTTTTGTTGTTGGACACACTGGCAGTGTCTCTGGACTGCAGTGACTGGATACCACAATTCGAGAAGTTCTTGACGGTCTCTGCCAGACTGTCTGGTCGTCAGAATGATGGATTCCATTTTCCATCGTGGAAACTGGGCCTGCTTAATTCAACACCACCGTCCGCATGAAGTTTTGCCAAGTTGCTTGGCATCAGTAGCGGGATATTAACACTACGTAGTAGTAACCAGCTGCATGCTTGCACCTCTGGCTGCTAGGAGCATCAACTTAAGGCTCTAATGTACTACATTTAATAGTTCGTAGAAGTAATCGTGCTCTCGCGCTCAATACTCTAGGGACAGTTTGCTAACTCGGCCGATGCGGTCACGTGGTCGTACAAGACGCTGACCAACACTATGGCCACCACAGCAAATCCGTCCAAGTGATAAATAACCGCGTGATGCACAGGCTCGCCACGAATAGCAATCCGAACATAACGGAGTGGAATGGCACGGGTTTGCGCAAGTGCCACGATGTTCCCGCTGCTCCGAGCTTATTTAGATGCAAAAGACCGGCTTTTCATTCTACCACTCAACTCACCGTCTACGGCACAATCACGATGAGTGATATTGACAACTTTGGCACCGTCCCCTCAACGCAAACATGCCGGCGACGGTGCAGACCGCGACGATTTCCAACGTTCAGGGATTAATAGAGAAGGCTGCGATGGTGTACTTAACCGACTAGAGATAGTATCGTGGTGGCCGCCGTGAAGGCGGGCGTATACGACAACCAGTGGCCACATTCGCACCGCATGATAGCTGCTGCGGTGTGTCAACGAGTTTCTCTCGTCAACCGAGATTTCTCATACATTCGAAGTAAACGTGTGTTGCTCATTCATCGACTACTCCTGTTGTTAGTTCCATAGTACTTCGTCCCAGCGCGTAATGGTAGTGCCATAGCGATGTAAAAATTCAGGCACGTCTGTGCTTCTTGCGCACACCCTTGCCCTGTGATTCCTGCTCAGCAGCTTCACGTTCAAAACGTGACAGAAGCTGTAAGGCTTCGTCTGCCGTCGGCCGAGCACTCGGGTCTGGGTTCATCAACCGATCTAGGAAAAGCGCTCTTTCGGGCTCCGCAGTCCATTCCCGTTCAATCTTACTTGTCTTCACCAGGTATCCCACGGCCCATAAGTCAACCGCAGTCGTGTGGGATCCACCTTCCATAAAAATATCTGAAGCGTGTTCGTCGTGCGTCAAGTGATCGCCGCTGGGATATTTCTGCGGACTTTGAGCTGCATCAGCGAAGTCGATCAAAAACCATTCAACGCGGTCGATATGCTTGATCACGTTAGACCAACGGATGTCTCTGTGCATCCACCCGTTGCGATGGAGGACTACAAGGGCCTCGAGAACGTTCCCGAGCGCGACGAACAGTTCACTCAAGCTGCATGGCTTCATCTCAATGCCGCGGGGCTTAAGTGTCAACCTCAATTGGTCTGAATCCACCGTGACGACTGCATCGGCACAAGGAACCCCATAAGCTTTCAAAGAATCGTAGATCTGCTTCACGCGACGATACTCTTCTTGCGTATGAAAGATCTTATCGACGAAAATCGGACTCAACCGCACCTTGACGCCATTGGCGCGATGGATGTCCATGAACTCGGTCCCTGCCGAGGCCGGACAGTTTTGCACAATTGCCGGGAAAAGCAGACACAAATTCAGAAGTGCCAGTACAAGTCGAAAACGTTACGGCGCATGCTGCAAGTTAAACCCTCCAATAAGGTGGGTTTTAACGTTGCCCGTGACGTCTTGATAGATAGCAAATAATTCTAGCTCGAAGCCCGACGCAGCATAGCAAAACACATACGCCTCTCCGCGGTAGGACCACACCAGCTTTTTAGAGAGCTCCTCACGAGGCACAGTGATAGAAGTACGAGGTTCTTTCTCCTCACCACGAAAAACACAGATATGATCCAAAGCAAACAAAAAGTCGGGTCGCTTCAAACCTGACGAGGATTTCCTACTCGAATCCCGGTTGATGTAAGCACGCCTAAACACAAACCCGAGCACCACACGGATAATTGAGTCCCAGAAATAATGAAATGCACTCTCTGTGGCATCCCCATCCACCTGCGGGTACAGGAACGCAGCGCTAAACACCGAATCTTTTAAAAATTCGCACGGCGAAATGTCGTTTAGCTCGAACAATTTATCTCGAAGGAGTTGGCCTAGTATCAATGGACTCGACCAAGCTTGAAACACAGACTGCGGTAACCCAATCTTTACAGGGAGAGGTTGTCCGATAAATTTATTTAGATCTCCGCGTGTCGGCAGTAGCGTAAGTTTTGCAACTTCACAATGTTGAAATCTCGACAGCCATAAGTCCGTCCCATCAGAAATAGGCGCACTACTTGTCCCAGGAGGCAACGCCACCAGCACGTGAACAGGTGTGTTCATCGACTCGACATCCTCTAGAGTGGGTACGAACTTGACGTCCTTCTCCGACAAGCCAACCAAGCTGAGCGGCGCTCCTGCAACGCCCAATAGCTTCAAATCACTCGTGTCACTGACACCGTCCTTCGCGTCGTTCTCCGTTAGCCACACACCAGCGCCTTTCTTCTTCTTCGCCAGGAAGAGCTGCAGGTTCTTGGCGTCGCATGTGATCGTCGATGCGTTCTCCTCCTTCACCGCCTTCTTTAACGCGGAAACCGACGCACTCTCGTCTATGTCCACCTCGAATGCGCTTCCCGCCACACCAACAATCGCGCAGAAGGGCTTCACCATATCTCTTCGAGCCGGAATGAGAGAAAAGGGGATAAAATAATGCTCCCGTACTTAAGCGGGAAAATAAGGTGGTGTCACAGAAGGGGGGATAATTTTGCACCCGTTCTCTGGATTTTATCCAAAATCCCGTGATAATCACAGCGATTTCGTTTACCCTGTCATAACAGTTTCGAAGCGTATGAGTGCTCATTTTAAAAAGCAGCCAAATATAAATGCAGGTACAGACAACGACTCAAAAGCCGAGTGATAAACACATTTCGATGAGTAAAATCTGGCGACACAAAAACTCTAGGAATGAGCAAAACGTGTTTGAGATGGAGATGGAATAAAAATGGAGAGATATCTAACCCACTTTTACGCGCTTCCTTTAACGAGATAAACTGTTGCGTTCTGTGCTTTCCCTGCTGTACAATGCCTTGCGTTCGCACCTCCGCTTTCTTTCTGCTTGGGCCGGCTCTTTTAGCGGGGGGTGACATACTCTCGCCCCTTTCTAAAGCATTTGGGTCCCATCTTATGGACGGCGCCTTTCTTTCTGACTCGACCTAACTATGCCAAAATTACAATTATGGCAAAAACGCCGCACAATTAACTCGCGCTCTGATTGGGCAATATTTTCCGACTCATTTCTCATTCAAAACACAAAATTGGATTTTTTAGCGACGGCGCGGAGAGGACAAGGTGCGCTGGCTGTATAATAGCAGTAGGGTAGTTTTAGATGAATATGCATGTATGTACGGGCGTGGGGCTCCTTGTCCTATCATATATTCAAGAGAGACCTCTCAGGATACAGTCTGAGGCTTGCCCCGAGACTCCAAAGTGGTATGGCAGTTGGTAGCGATAGCAATCAGGTTGGGGTGGGTGTGACTGGGAGCGTCTACCACCATGCACGCGCCTAGGGGTCCTAGACCCACCGCGAGTGTCCACGCTCCAAAAGCGAGTGGCGCGTGCTGCCAATTGGCCATACCGAAGTTGCAGCCACATGCGGAAGAGTCGTTACGGTCCCGCAAAACAGAGGTGCTCTTAAAGTGTGAGCTCCCACATCAAAACACACTTTGCGAGAGCACTTCTGGCGGGACGGAAAGGAATGCAGCAGTCGGTCTCACAAGAGCAAGGAGCCCAAGACCAAGTGCAAGGACAGCTCAAGAACAGGAGATCAAGACAAAAAACACTTTAAGAGCATGAGTGAGCCCCGCGCCTGTACACTTAGATATCATAGCGTCATAATAGACAGTTTTAGAGCATTTTCGAAATTGTGTGAGCCCCGTGAGGGGCTGGGTCGATCTCGGACACTCTGCGCATACTACTGACATGACCTGAAGGGCTGGACGGTATCGAACAGACCTGGGCAACCACTCAACAGGGCTGAGGCAACAGCTTTGACGTACCCAAGAGGCAACAGCGCGATGCGGCGTCTGAATTACCATGTACAGCTCCCCAGCCGTGCAAGGTAATTTGGACCCATCGGACCGTGAGCTGAGGGCTGTAACACGTCGGCCAAGGGGAGGGCCTAAGCAAAAGCTGACTGGACCAACAAGCCCCCTGGAGTGACGATACCCCTAAGCTGTTTGTAATCCGAGAAGCCGGGATGGAAATGACAGTGATGTGTTCTATTCACAGAGGGCTTCTGGATTAGTACTGGAAAGGAAAGTTCGGGGTTCTATTCAAATACCACGTTGCTTAAGCTACTGTGTCCATGTTCTGGTGCTTATATTCATGACCGAGCTGTAGAATAGTTCCCGGTGCACATAGACTTTCGGGTCTAACCGCCCATGTAATTATTTTCCAATTAGAGACGCGTTCAAGATAGAAGGACATGGCAAGAGGCCCGAGGAAAAGAAAAAGGTTCCCCAACAAATGTGTAGCGGGCTTTATTGCAGAATTAACTCGACAAACTGTGTCTAATTATTAGAATTACTCGCGATGAATTAGATGAGCGCGTACAACGAGCCCGGCGTGAGAACGCATCCCAATCCCAAGAAGAGTCGCGTAAGGAAAGACAACTCCGCAAAAAAAGGCTTCGTGAAGCGGAAGCGCGGTACCGCAAGGCAATCCAAGAATTGGAGCAGCTTGACTTAGTCGAAACACCAGCACAAACGGGAATCGATCAGCTGCGCGTATCTGGCTTAGCCGCTGAGCGTGGGGAGAAGACTGAAGAAGATGACCCCGTTGTGCATCAACGTCGCTTCGAGGAGGACTCGCATCGCAAAGACCCTTTCGACAACGCCCGCGGTTTCCAGATTGGAGTGTCAAGGAATGCAGCTGACGATAGAGCTGCGGTTAACGTGCGCGCGATGCAGAAAGAGCCCGGGTCAGGCGAGCTGCTATGACGAGCCCGCAAAGGCAACGGGCACGAGAGAAGGACGCCGAAAGAAAAAGAATTCGTAGGGCTAACAGATCCGAATCTCAGGTTACCTGAGATCGCGGTCAAGATGCCGATCGAGCAAGGGTACGGCGCGGTAGAATGCCACCAGAAGAGCTTGAAATTCATCGAGAATACATTTGAAGCGCACAAGCCATTCATAGAGCCGCAAGTACAGAGGAAGATCGCCTAGATGCTAGGATTCGCGATGCGGCGACACATGAGGAACGCAGGGCGTGCATGACCGACGAACAGCGTCAAGCCGAGCGTAGCCACAATACTGCATCACGAAGAGAGCACAGAGAGGACATGCCCGATGTGCAGCGACAAGCGCGGCGTGAGCGAGATGCTTCGGGACGACGAGAGCACAGAGATGGCATGTCTGACGAGCACCGACAAGTAGAACGCGAGCGAGATACGGCAGCGCATAGAGATCACAGACGATGCATGTCAGAGGAGCAGCGGCGAGCACAGCGCACCCAAGACGCTGCCGCGCTTAGAGCACGGAGGGAAGCCATGACGGATGAACAAAGGGCGCAGCCAAAGGAAAAAGAGCGGTTTCGAAGGCGGTCTCGCCAGTACAAGAAGGGCCTCGCACACCACGAAAGTTTTGACCCTTCCAGCGTTTCCGGGGGGGGGGCGCCACTACTTTACGCGTTACACTAACGACAACGGGGAGAACGAGCGAATTTGTCACTACTGCAAACGCTTGGAAGTTTCCACAAGAGACAGACGGATGCTGTTGTCGTAACGGACTGGTGTTCGTTCCGACTTCGCGAACAGCACCTGATGCGCTTCTAACACTTTTCGAAAACCCGACTTTCATGCGGTCAATCCGGGCCTACAACAACGTATTTGCATTTACGTCCATGGGAGCTTCGCGGTCTCGGCCTCTTAATGCCGACGAAAGCGTGACACGAAATGGTGTCTACAACTTCCGTGTACAAGGGTCAGTGTGCCATCGCTTGGGATCGTTACTACCTCCTACCTTCGGTCGCTCCATGTATGCCCAAGTTTACTTTAGCGATCCGGACATGGATGCACGTGTGAGAAGCCGTATGAACATGACCCATGGCCTCGATCGCGCCGTTATGGAAACGATTGACCAGATGCTAGTGGCGCACAATCCGTACACATAAGAATTTATCAGCGCGCGTAGAGTTTTGATAGATCGTGGTTGGGATGAGTATGCAGCTGCCATCAGGGAGCACGAACGATGCCGAGCGGCAGGGGAAGACGTTGATGAGCATGATCCGTCATTAGCCTTGAGTAATTTTCTTCCGGAGGGGGATCACCTTAAGCTGCGTCTGCATGTCACACGGAATGCAAACCCGGGTACGCATAACACCCCCACTGCATCAGACGTGGCAGCCGTTGTGATCGATACAAACGCGGCTGAGCATCGGGATATAATCCTACACACGACAGGAGGGGGTTTCAAGCGCATATTTGAGACGAGCGTTACCTACGACCCGCTGCAGTACCCTCTACTGTTTCCGTACGGGGAGAATGGCTGGACTTACGATATCCCGTACGCTGGTAACCCTGTCGATCGCCACGGTGACCACTTAACTATGTCCGTTCGGGAATATGAGGCGTATCTGCTTTACGACCGGACGGTTAGTAATTCTCTTATCCTGCGCGGTGGGCGACTGACGCAGCAATACTGCGTTGACCAATGGGCCAAATGCGAACAAGAACGCCTGCGCTTCGTCAAGAAGAACCAGCTCCAGTATCGATTGGAAACCCTCCAGGGCCTCACGGACGCGTTGCGTGGCGAGTCTGTTGAAATCCACAGAATGGCAGCTGACGACGAGGCGGCCATACGTAGGACTCGCCGTGGGAATAATACGGAGCAGGAGTCAGCGAGGCCAGATGCGGGTGAGGTTGGGCGCAAGATCATCATACCTCCGAAGTTTACAGGTGGACCCCGCTACATGTACCAACGCTTCTTGGATGCCATGGCTATCGTCCGTGAAACAGGAGCCCCGAGCCTGTTCATTACGATGACATGCAACCCGAACTGGCCTGAGATCAAGGAAAACTTACGCCGTGGAGAAAAAGCATCCGACCGACCGGACATCGTGGCTCGCGTGTTCATGGAGAAACTAAAAGCTCTTAACAAGGATCTCGATGAGGGTGTACTGGGGATTCAAGCCGCTCGAGTGCATGTAGTGGAATATCAGAAGCGTGGTCTTCCCCACGCCCACATACTGCTTATCCTGCGTCCGGAGGACAAGCCCACTACCAAGGAAGACGTCGATAAGCTGGTGTCCGCGGAGTTCCCGGATAAAGAGAAGTACCCCGAGCTGTACGATACGGTGATTTCCAATATGCCGCATGGACCCTGTGGTCAACAGAACCCGAACTGCCCGTGCATGAAGAACGGAAGGTGTTCCAAGAAGTTTCCAAAGGCGCTCGCGGACGAAACGGTGATGACTTCCGACAAATACCCCACGTACAAGCGTGATCGCCGTCCGGATGGAATTTTGTGCCATAAGGGGAAAGTATGGGACAACGCGACCATCAATCAATGGGTGGTCCCCTACAATCCGTCCCTGTCGCAGAAATACAACTGCCACATCAACGTAGAGGTTTGTGCCACGAACAAGACCATCAAGTATATCTACAAGTACGTCTACAAGGGCTCGGACATGACGACAATCACGATTGAAGGCGAAGAAATTCGGGCGAACGAAATTCTTCAGTATCTCCTCGGGAGGTATATTTCTCCGGTAGAAGCTTGCATGCGGCTATTCATGCATCCAACACAAGGATCAACACATTCTGTCGTGACGCTACCTATCCATTTGGAAAGAATGAGCATGGTCGCTTATCGCGACCAAGCGACGACCCCCCAGCTTCACAACTTGATTAACCGCGGGGACAGATCAATGCTGACGGAGTTTTTCAAGCTGTGCGCGCGTAATCCAGAAGCTACGGCCAATCTACTGTACAAGGATGTACCGCGGAAGTACAGGTGGACGGAACACAAGACGTGGGAACCGTATAAGAAGTACGTTGCTTCTCGGGGACGCTTGGTACACGTATCTCCGCAGGACCCGAAACGCTTCTACTTACGACTTCTCCTGTGTAACCGACGCTCGCCTAAGTCCTTTGCGGATCTTCGAACGGTTGATGGTACGGAACATCCTACATATCAGCAAGCAGCTTTGGCGCTTGGATATTTGGAAATTGACGATGAGTGGATACATTGCTTACGCGAAGCCGCCGAGGTCAAGATGCCGTACCAGCTACGCCAACTCATCGGCATCATTTTGGTTTACTCGATGCCTGGCAATGCCAAAGATCTATGGGGCAGGTTCAAGAAGAATATGTCAGAGGATCCTGCACGAAGCATTGAGGAAAGAGACGCAGACCTACATAATGTACGCGAAGAGGAGGTGCGTCTTCGAATGACGGAGTACAAGGCGTTGAAGATTTTGGCTGATTACTTGGTTTCGAACCAAAAGTCCCTCGACATGTACGGCCTTCCTCTGCTAGCCGATTACGACGATGTATCCGCTCAAGTGGACGACCTTCTGTTGATGTTGTCCAGCAAGAGATTGACGCGTACCCCTAAAACGAACTGGAGCATGTTGCGGAGCAGGCAGACCAGTTGAACAGCAACCAGAGGGATATTTTTGACCAAGTGATTGCTGCAGTGAGCAGACCGGTTGGAGGAGAGAAGCTTTTCTTTTTGGATGGTCCGGGTGGAACAGGAAAGTCGTTTCTACTCGAGCAAATACTCGCTCACGTTCGGGTGCAACGTAAGGTTGCCATCGCGGCTGCATCGAGTGGGATTGCAGCCACTTTGTTAACTGGAGGTCATACCGCGCATTCAACGTTCTGGATTCCCCTCGAACTAGCAGAGACGTCGACGTGCAGCCTTTCATGGCAGAGTCAAAAAGCCGAATTGATTCGTAGCGCGAGCTTAATCATTTGGGACGAAGCGCCGATGATGAACCGAGCTTGCTTTGAGGCTGTTGACAGGTCGCTTAGGGATATTATGAAGAATGATCTGGAGCCATTCGGCGGAAAGGTAATGATGTTCAGCGGTGATCACCGCCAGATTCTACCTGTACTGAAGGATGCTACGCGTGCGGAGACGATTCAAGCTTGCTTTAAGTCTTCCCCGCTATGGGAGCATTTGCGTCAAGTGCGGTTAACCGAGAACATGCGTGTCCGCACCGCCCCAGACGCGGCCAGTGCGGCTGAGTTAGCGGAATTCTCTGAATTCTTACGTCAAATTGGAGAAGACCGTTACCCGGTCAGCCATGAGATCGGTGATGGCGACATATGCCTTCCACGCGACATGTGTATCATTCCAGAACGACGGGTACAACAAATGACCTCTGACGAAGAAGACGCGGATATGGAGCCCCCCCCAAGTTTCAGGCTACTACCTCCGGCGGAGGAGAAACACGAGCGAGACTTGGACGAAGTTGAAGAAGCCCGACGAGTCCGCAACGTCAACGCACTCATAGATGCGGTGTACCCGGGCGTTGATACTGAGAATTTACCCGATGAATACTTCGTTGAGCGAGCCATACTAGCCCCCACAAATGCAAGTGTTCGGCGTATCAACGACATGGTTGCGGAACGGCTGTCAGGTGAAACGAAAGAGTATCTCTCGGTGGACAGCCTCGAAGGGGTCGCGGATGCAAATATGTTTGAGCAACAGTTCTTGAACTCTCTTAACTTCTCCGGTATCCCTCCGCACAGGATTGTTCTGAAGGTTGGAGTACCTATCATCATGATTAGAAACCTGAATAGCGACGCAGGTCTTTGCAACGGAACGCGGCTTCGGGTTGTGTCACTGCGCGAGAGAAGCATCGAGGCCAGCATTATGTCCGGGCCGTTCAAGGGTAAGAAGGTGTTCATTCCTCGGATCGCCCTTTATAGTGAGGACGATGACAAGGACTTCCCGTTCAAACTCAAGCGTAAGCAGTTTCCCGTGGTTCCAGCGTTTGCCATGACTATCAACAAGGCCCAAGGACAATCGATCACAGCACGTGGGTATCTACTTGGAATCACCGGTCTTCGCACATGGGCAGCTTTATGTGGCGTTGTCGAGAGTGACTTCGAGGAAGGCGATCAAGATTGCTGTAGATCCAGTGGCCATCGATGAGGACGGGAACGTACACACCAACAATATTGTGTACAGGGAGATCTTTGGGACGCGGACTTGGTTGGGCACGTAATACATATAATACAATTAGCTTTGATTTCAGAATGTTCTTTCATCCGCCGCAGCGCTGCGGAGGCGGACAGCCCACACTACACCAACCAACCATGCCCTAGCGTCCGCGGAGCGGGCGCCCAGAGCGCTAGTCGCTCCGCTTCTAACCTTGCAGCGTGTCTGTCCGTCCGTCCGTCCGTCTGTCAATCAGTCCGTCGCTTTCTTCTCTTGCTGCTTTTTCCTACTTTTTCGCATGGCTACAGTTGGCCTGTCTGATACATTTTCGTCCCATCTTACCGACCGCGCCTACCTTTCTGACTTGACCTAACTATGCCAAAATTACAAATACATCCGAAAGCGTCACACAATTAACTCGCGCCCTGATTGGGCAATACCTGCTGACCTGCGACACTGACTGGATCTGTCGCACGATCTGACCGTCTATCGCCCTCGTGATTCGACGTAAGAAAACCATTTATGGCAGAAATTCTGCTGAGCACGAAGCGCATCGATTGGTTGCAAATAGCCAGGCGAGCTGCGCAGAAACTTGATTACTGACATTTAGCTACGCAAAACCTGTCGTATGTACTGCAAATCGGGCACAGTAACCACTTTATGTTCTAAGAGCTCTGCACACTTCTCAAATAAAGATATTTATCATTATTAATGTAGACTTCACAGACCAGTATTTTGTAAGAGCTCTGGGATGTTATTTTCCACACACTTTTCAAAGTAAAGACGATATTAATAGCAATAATATTATTAGTATAAGGTTCACAGGCTGCATTTTGTAAGGGCTCGGAGATGCTATTTTCCACAGACTTTCTAAAGTAGAGACGATAGTATTTTTTTTAATATTAAAGTAGGCTTCACAACCAGCGCTTTTTGTAGGGACTTCGCGAATATATATATATTTTACTTCACCTGGCACTCAACACTGCCACCGTGCAATGAAGGCGCGCGGCTGCACGGTCATTGCGGTATCTGCTCCCGTGCACCGTACCCGACGAATGCATGCGCGCACGATAGATAATTGTTTTAGTCAATTTATATTGCATGTAAAGTATGTATTTGTTTGGAAATCTGATAATAAGATATTAAAGCTAAGCCAAATAGTAATATTTTAAGACGTTTTAATATTTTGCCTAATAATAAATACCAGCCTTACAGTACCGTGCTATTGGCTAATATTTGGACGCAAGTAATTGGTTAAAACAATATAATTTGCTAACATACTCACAGTTTGCAAAATGGTGGGCCCTACGTGCAAGCAATGCGAGGCGAAGATTGACCCGCTTCTGCTGAACCCGCAGCGGTCTACGACGGATGCCCGGGCGCGCTGCGTCGGTTGCGGGAAGCTGCAGTACGGCTACGCGTTCCGTACAATCAGCGGACGGGGCAGCGTGCGACACTGTATTGCCTGCAAGAACGGCCCAAAAGCGGTTAAGTTCTGGGAGGAAAGGCTTCCACCACCTGATTCGGCCGAAGTGCGCCGCCAGGAAAGCCTGCCAAACGTCGAGAAGGTGATGGGCCCTGACTAGTACCTCAAGAAGAAAAATAGACACAGCCGCCCTCGCAAGCTGACCGCCCGAAACGTCAGGTACATTGAGCAAAAGAAGCAGCAGAAGAGCAGGTAATCTGGATATACATCCTTATATCCCCTTACCCCGCATAGTTTCGTATACTGGCTGACGGTGCAAGGCTTGGGGTCGCACATACTGTAAGCTGACTGTGGCGCTACCAACCGTGTTGACGCACCTATAGAGCGTAGCGCTTTCATATAATAACTAGCACGAGGTATGTACTGTGTACCTCTGCAAGCTGGCCGTCCCTATCTGCATACGCGTCACCGTAGATGGCACGTGCACTCGCTCACGTGGGCACACGCAAAACCATGTTATCTGTACCATCAGCGCTTATAGCGTATATTGCACTAATTGGCGCTCACAGTTCTCTTTCATCTTCATAATAATCAAATTAAAGAACACCATACAAAAAACAAGATCTCGTGTGTAGTGGCTCGCCAGGCATACTAAAACCAAGATGTCGTGTGGGCACATGTCAGACATCATATCTTGCGTTTGCAAACACACGCAAAGTCGGTAAACAGCTCAAAACGGGCTAAAAAGTAGACAGCACCCGGACTTCCCCGGTGGTCACCCACCCGAGTACTACCCGAGCTTGAGGCTGCTTAACTTCACAGAGCAGACGGGATATGGTGCTTTCAGCCTAAGATGGCCGTCTACATTTGACTTTGACCGACACGCCTATTAGTGTTTATCACTCGTATACATTGGTACAACACATTTACACACTCACATGTCCACATACGTGGCCATAGACTGCACACGATGGCCCCCAATACCCCTTCTGGCCCTCAGAATTGGCTGGGTGGATGGCTACACTTTATATAGTAACAAAACAAAAAGGGGGGGTGGTGTGGCGCACTCCAATACAAACGTGTGGCCAGCAGCTCACTCCTACAACGCAGCATACGTATTCTCTCCGATAGGAACCCCACACAGACCGACACCTTCATACACAGCAGTGCAGATAGCCGCCGCACCCCATATTTGCGCATACGCGGCCTGGAAACAATGTTAAACCACCAAAGTGGCCATTTACGACTTGCACAACCATACCTACGCTTCCTATGCGACATGACATGTGCACGTACGCGTCTTAGGCAATATGAACACCTTCGACACCTTCATACATGCACAGCGCGCGCTCCGCTTAAGTACGACACCAACTTGTCATATACATCATGCGTTTCCTCCCGTCACCTTTCATCACCTCCATATTCACACCCATGCGCCGTCACCTTCCTCGCGCCATCACCTTCACCATTTTCACCTCCATATCCGCGCTTCCTCCGCCGTCACCTGCCGCGTACGCGTCCATATTCGCTGCGTTTCCTCGCGCTTCCTGCCTGTTATTAATCCAAGCCAAAAACATCTCCAAACCCATACAATTAGAACAGCAAGCAACTTCGCATTTTTTCACAAAGTCCTCAGCTTCATTTTGCATACTTTATCCTAGTCTAATTCACGCTATTCCGCTCTCTTTAACATACTTAAACTAAGTCTAATTCACGCTATTCCGCTCTCTCTAACATACTTAAACCAAGTCTAATTCGCGCTATTCTGCTCTCTTTAACATACTTAAACCAAGTCTATTTCATGCTACTCTGCTCTCTCTAACATACTTAAACCAAGTCTAATTCGCGCTATTCTGCTCTCTTTAACATACTTAAACCAAGTCTAATTCACGCTATTTCGCTCTCTTTTAACATACTTAAACCAAGTCTATTTCATGCTATTCCGCTCTCTTTAACATACTTAAACCAAGTCTAATTCACGCTATTTCGCTCTCTTTTAACATACTTAAACCAAGTCTATTTCATGCTATTCCGCTCTCTTTAACATAGTTAAACCAAGTCTAATTCACGCTATTTCGCTCTCTTTTAACATACTTAAACCAAGTCTATTTCATGCTATTCCGCTCTCTTTAACATAGTTAAACCAAGTCTAATTCATGCTATTCCGCTCTCTTTAACATAGTTAAACCAAGTCTATTTCATGCTATTCCGCTCTCTTTAACATAGTTAAACCAAGTCTAATTCATGCTATTCCGCTCTCTTTAACATAGTTAAACTAAGTCTAATTCACGCTATTCGCTCTCTTTTAACATACTTAAACCAAGTCTAATTTTACGCCCTGCCGTCTAGCTTGCCCTGTTAAACCCCCATACTAAAATCTCCGATTTTGGCTCAGAAATCATTAGCGCTGGCACTTAGCGATTTTCACGCAAAGTGTTTCTCGCTTTCTGCCTGTTATAAACCCGATACTAAGGTCGCCGAATTTGGCTCGGAAAACAATAGCAGCGGCACTTAGCGATTTTTGCGAACAAACCTCACTAAGCCAAAACAAAGCCTTTGACGATCTTAAGCTTAACAGTATTAACTCTCTACCAGCACTTTGACCGGTTACTTTCGCCGCCCCATAGCGAAAGTAAATCACTTTTACGCAGCCTTATTTCGACTGCTTAACTTTATAGTTTTAACATTGCGCGTTTGCAATTGGGGGGAGAAATGTTCATTTCTGAACAAATCAATAGAACAAGGGCTAAATCTCAGCAGATCGTAGTACAAGACTACTCTCATGCTTACAACACCCCGTTCTGTAGTTAAGTCGTCTACAAAGGATTTATCTTTCCCAATATTTGAAATTACAAATCAGCCTACTCTCCACCGCCAGTACTTGACAGGCAGCGAAGTGCGTTGCAATTGTATGATGTTGGGTGTCCAGAAGACACCTATCGCTATTCGCGGCACATCGAGAAAGGTGATTATCGTCTATTCCAGCATGGATTCTGACTTAGAGGCGTTCAGCCATAATCCTACAGATGGTAGCTTGGCGGCACTAGCTTTTCAGCTAACCGCAGTTACCAATTATCTGAACCAACGGTTCCTCTCGTACTGGGTTGGATTACTGTTTAGACAACGAACTCATCAGTAGGGTAAAACTAACCTGTCTCACGACGGTCTAAACCCAGCTCACGTTCCCTATTAGTGGGTGAACAATCCAACAATTGGCGAGTTCTACTTCGCAATGATAGGAAGAGCCGACATCGAAGAATCAAAAAGCAACGTCGCTATGGACGCTTGGCTGCCACAAGCCAGTTATCCCTGTGGTAACTTTTCTGACACCTCTAGCTTAAAATTCAAAAGAACTAAAGGATCGATAGGCCACGCTTTCACGGTTTGTATTCATACTGAAAATCAAAATCAAGTGAGCTTTTACCCTTTTGTTCTACATGAGATTTCTGTTCTCATTGAGCTCACCTTAGGACACCTGTGTTATCATTTAACAGATGTGCCGCCCCAGCCAAACTCCCCACCTGACGATGTCTTCCACGTAGCTCACCCAGACAAAAGCCCAAGTTTACAACTAGAACTGAGCGACCGCGAGGCCACACAGATGCTACATCATGGTATAAGTAAAACAACATGAGAGTAGTGG
>NW_003303674.1:43100-45604 GCF_000142945.1 Phytophthora infestans T30-4 | reverse complement strand
CCTATGCAGGGACTTACCGGAAAGTGTACACGTGTCTTGGACTAGGAAAATTCTGCTCTGTTATCTTCGGGGAGTCTTTTTGGCTCCCCCTATTTAATCCTATGCTTCCTATACAAATATCTAGTGAAATGTAGTCGTTTCGGATCTCTACCGACCCTTCAGCTGAGTTCGGGCGACCGTTAAGCTCAGCGGCTATCCGGATAGCATATCCGGACAGATCGCCAAGTACTTACCGTGATACTTTGCTCCTAAGCTCTGGTTATCAGACCGAGCCGATTCTTGACCTAAAGTAGGTTGGCGTATGGTCGAATATGGAAATCCCTACACCACAGCTGCCCCGGTTATGATACGAGCCGAGCTGGTGAGTGTCTTAATCCTTCATTTGGTTCTGCCACCGTTGGTCCATACTCGGCTGATGACGTCTCGCGGCTCTCCACCACCTTCTTCGGTACGTTTGTTGCTTCCGCTGTCACTCCCTTGGCAGCTCCTTACTCCTCGCATGTTACTCCAGCACAACTCACGGCGCCATCCTTCTTCTCCAACTTCTCGTCGAGGTGAAGGCGTGCCAGCTGAGTCGATTCCTCGGCCCGTCGGTACTCGTGGGGTCAGCGACCGGCCTGAGGCTAGGTTGGTCGACCTGACAACTTCTCATGAGTCTGACGCGGAGTCGGCGGGATCTTCTCGCGTACGCCTTCCTGGTCCACCAAGCTTGCCGGGCGACACCACTTCGGGCGCCACCAGTCAGCCAATCTCGGCTGCTCCAGTGAGTCTTGACTCCCTCATGACCAGAGTTAACGAGCAAGGGTATGAGCGCCGAGAAGAATTGACCTTCTTGGCGAGGCTCATGGCTTACGGATTTACTCGTTCCGTGGAGCCTTCCGATCCCGTGCAGCGGCGAGCGATCTTGCATGCTGCTTCCGCGGGGAACTGTTGGATATCTTGAAAGGTAACTACGCCCGCTCTTGATTATCCACAGATCATTGGCGATCTCCGAGCTGACAATCAAGCTGTTCAGGAGGAGAACCGCGCACTGACTCGGCGACTGGACTCGCTTGCTCTCAGCAACGTCGACTTGTCAACTCAGCTCTCGTCGGCTCAACAGCAAGTGTCTCGATTGGAGGCTGCTGCCACGCAGTCGGCTAATCTCCTCGCGTCACTGCGAAAGGCTGTAGCTCTGAGTGAGGCAAAACTTGCTCGGGCCATCGCAGCTGAGCAGAGCAAGGTTGACGCTGCGTTGGGTCAGGCCCAGCTCCATCATCAGCAAGTCTTGGATCGAGACGCCGAGATCGACGTCCTTCTCCGATCCATTTCTGAGAGGGATGCGGCGTTCGTCGTCCACGCTCCAAAAGCGAGTGGCGCGTGCTGCCAATTGGCCAAACCGAAGTTGCAGCCACATGCGGAAGAGTCGTTACGGTCCCGCAATACAGAGGTGCTCTTAAAGTGTGAGCTCCTACATCAAAACACACTTGCGAGAGCACTTCTGGCGGGACGGAAAGGAATGCAGCAGTCGGTCTCACAAGAGCAAGGAGCCCAAGACCAAGTGCAAGGACAGCTCAAGAACAAGAGATCAAGACAAAAAAAACTTTAAGAGCATGAGTGAGCCCCGCGCCTGTACACTTACATAGCATATCATCAGAATAGACAGTTTAGAGCATTTTCGGAGCCGTGTGAGCCCCGTGAGGGGCTGAATCGTTCTCGGACACCCTGTGCATACTACTGACATGACCTGAAGGGCTGGACGGTATCGAACAGACCTGGGCAACCACTCAACAGGGGTGAGGCAACAGCTTTGACGTACCCAAGAGGCAACAGCGCGATGCGGCGTCTGAATTACCATGTACAGCTGCTTGGTCCACAGCCGTGCAAGGTAATTTGGACCCGTCGGACCGTGCCCTGAGGGCTGTAACACGTCGGCCAAGGGGAGGGCCTAAGCAAAAGCTGACTGGACCAACAAGCCGCCTGGAGTGACGATACCCTTAAGTTGTTTGTAATCCGAGGAGCCGGGATGGAAATGACAGTGATGTGTTCTATTCACAGAGAGCTTCTGGATTAGTACTGGAAAGGAAAGTTCGGTGTTCTATTCGAATACCACGCTGCTTAAGCTACTGTGTCCATGTTCCGGTGCTTAGATTCGTAAAATAGCTTTAGAATAGCTCCCAGTGCACTTAGACTTTCGAGTCTAACCGCCCATGTAATTATTTTCCATTTAGATCAGGCGATAGACGCGTTCAAGGTAGAAGGGCATGGCAAGAGGCCCGAGGAAAGAAAAAGGTTCCCCAACCAGTTGTGTAGCGGGATTTGGTGCAGAATTAACTCGACTAACTCTGTCCCATGGTGTAGAATTACCCGCGAGGAGCTATGATGATCGTCGTGCAACGGAGCCCGGCGTGAGTACGCATCCCAATTCCCACGGAGAATCCGCGTAAGGGATAGACAAACTCTGTAAACAGAGGCTTCGTAACCACCAGGGCCCGCTTACGGCAGGGAAATCCAAGAATTGGAGC
>NW_003303674.1:39676-43000 GCF_000142945.1 Phytophthora infestans T30-4 | reverse complement strand
AATCCGTTTCCAAGGTAGGATATGCTTGTTAAAAAGAACAAGAGAACTCTTCCCTGGGCACACGCTAGCGTCTCCTGGGTCGGTTGTGTTACCACATATTATCCACGTCTCGGTTCAGGAATATTAACCTGATTCCCTTTCGATACACGAGGCTGCATACAAAACGCAAGGACGAACCCCACGCCTCAAACAGCCCAGCTTTCAAACGGAATTATCCTATCTCTTAGGATCGACTCACCCGTGTCCAATTACTGATCACACGGAACCTTTCTCCACTTCAGTCTTCAAAGTTCGCATTTGAATATTTGCTACTACCACCAAGATCTGCACTAAAGGCCGTTTCACTCAGGCTCACGCCACGAGCTTCTTCACGACCTTCACGCCCTCCTACTCATTAACGCGTACATTATAAATGCTATCGCGCTAACGGCAAAGTATAAGTAGCCCGCTTTAGCGCCATCCATTTTCAGGGCTAGTTCATTCGGCAGGTGAGTTGTTACACACTCCTTAGCGGATTCCGACTTCCATGGCCACCGTCCTGCTGTCTAAATGAACCAACACCTTTTATGGTATCTAGGTGAGCGAGCATTTTGGCACTTTAACTTTGCGTTCGGTTCATCCCGCATCGCCAGACGAGCTTACCCCGTATGGCCCACTAGCAACTTGATATTCACATCCACAAGTTCAATTAAGAAACCTGCAGGTCTTACAGATTTAAAGTTTGAGAATAGGTCGAGGAAGTTTCTTCCCCGAATCCTCTAATCATTCGCTTTACCTCATAAAAACTATCGTAAATAAGTTGCTGCTATCCTGAGGGAAATTTCGGAAGGGAACCAGCTACTAGATGGTTCGATTAGTCTTTCGCCCCTATACCCAAGTTTGACGATCGATTTGCACGTCAGAATCGCTACGAGCTTCCACCAGAGTTTCCCCTGGCTTCACCCTACTCAGGCATAGTTCACCATCTTTCGGGTACCAACATATGTGCTCAAACTCAAATCTTTCACCACGAAGGTTCATGATCGGTCGATAGTGCCACACCGCAGACCGAAGCCCGCAGCATTTCCTACCTCAGACAACTTACGCTGCCCTTCACTTTCATTTCGCGCTGGGGTTTCCACACCCTAACACTTGCACACATGTTAGACTCCTTGGTCCGTGTTTCAAGACGGGTCAAATCGCTCCATTTCGTCAACGTCCCGAACGGCAACAAGTTAAAACCCACATCAATCCACACACAACCCACACACGCATAGCAAAGCTATCCGCACACGGCGCACACAGAGACACAGGCCCACTCAAAAACACGTTGTAGGCACCTCAGTCCCAACCGCGACTACTCGTCCACCAAGATATAACAGACAAACGCAAGCGTAAGCCCTACCTCCTCGGCGGCCATTTCCCGCAGCATACGAACTGACCTTGACGTCCCACCGCAGCACAGGGCACCAGCAAGCACACACAGCACACACGCCGAGCGCAGCCAAAAAAGCCGCTGCCACAGCACACGCACGCACACACTCGCCAATGAAATATACCACGGATTATAGACACTGGAAACGATTCGGTTCCCTTTCAGCAGTTTCAGGTACTCTTTAACTCTCTTTTCAAAGTTCTTTTCATCTTTCCCTCACGGTACTTGTTCGCTATCGGTCTCGCACCAATATTTAGCTTTAGATGGAATTTACCACCTACTTTGCGCTGCATTCCCAAACAACGCGACTCAAAGAAAACGGATCGTACGCACGAGCAACTCAGGGATGAACGGGAGTATCACCCTCCATGCTGTCCTCTTCCAAGGAACTTGCCCCAAGCGCCCACACTGATCACGCCTCTATAGACTACAATTCGCCGCGCAAAACTTGCACGGAGATTTTAAGCTTGAGCTCTTCCCGCTTCACTCGCCGTTACTAGGGGAATCCTTGTTAGTTTCTTTTCCTCCGCTTATTAATATGCTTAAGTTCAGCGGGTAATCTTGCCTGATATCAGGTCCAATTGAGATGCATACCGAAGTACACAACATTTCCCAAATGGATCGACCCTCGGCAGCCGAAGCCGCCACTCTACTTCGCAACAGCAAAGCCGATTCAAATGCCAAGCTAAAGAGCCATGGTTCACCAGTCCATCACGCCACAGCAGGAAAATCACCCAATAAGCGCATTGTTCAGCCGAAGCCAACCATACCACGAATCGAGCATTTCTCCATTAACGCCGCAGCAGACAAACCGGTCGCCAACTCGCTACAATAGCAGCGTCCACAACCAGCAATGCCACCACTTTTGGAGCAAAGAGAAGTACAGTTTAGTACATTTAAAAGGACTCGCAGTCGGTCCGAAAACCAACCGCAAGACACTTCACATCTGGCATCTCCTCCACCGACTACACGGAAGGAAGAAAGCCAAGTTTGTTGTACGGACACTGATACAGGCATACTTCCAGGACTAACCCGGAAGTGCAATATGCGTTCAAAATTTCGATGACTCACTGAATCCCTGCAATTCGCATTACGTATCGCAGTTCGCAGCGTTCTTCATCGATGTGCGAGCCTAGACATCCCACTGCTGAAAGTTGCTATCTAGTTAAAAGCAGAGACTTTCGTCCCCACAGTATAATCAGTATTAAGTAAAGGGTTTAAAATAAAAAAGCTACTAGCTCAGACCGAAGTCCAAACGCTCGCCTTTTGATAGGGCTCGCCCAGCAGTAGCCGCCAGCAATAAAGCCAGCAGCCGCCGCCAAGTAAGACCCCCAACTATTGGGTTGAAACGGTTCACGTGGAAAGTTTTTAGGTGTGGTAATGATCCTTCCGCAGGTTCACCTACGGAAACCTTGTTACGACTTCACCTTCCTCTAAATGGCGAGGTTTAAAAAAGTTCCCATCAATCCACTCGCAATAAAGCAAACAGACTCACGGTCCCAATTTTTCACCGAGTCATTCAATCGGTAGGTGCGACGGGCGGTGTGTACAAAGGGCAGGGACGTAATCAATGCAAGCTGATGACTTGCGTTTACTAGGAATTCCTCGTTCAAGACTGAAAATTGCAACAGTCTATCCCTAGCACGATGCGCATTCACAAGATTACCCAGACCTATCGATCAAGGTTGTATACTCGTTGAACGCATCAGTGTAGCGCGCGTGCGGCCCAGAACATCTAAGGGCATCACAGACCTGTTATTGCCTCCAACTTCCTTTGGTTTGATTACCCAAAAGTCCCTCTAAGAAGTCCACAAACCTACCAAAAATGGTAAGCGGAACTATTTAGCACGCGGAGGTCTCGTTCGTTAACGGAATTAACCAGACAAATCACTCCACCAACTAAGAGTGGG
>NW_003303674.1:36908-39576 GCF_000142945.1 Phytophthora infestans T30-4 | reverse complement strand
CCAAACTTGAGTCGCGGATCAAAAATCTCTGATGGGCGCGGAAGAGGCCATTTGAGGGGCGGCATGACGGATTGTAGCAGGCGTCAAGTTTGATCGCCGGTGAGGATTCCAGCGGTTTCGAAGGAGGCCCATAGGAGGGGGATATTGCGGGATGAGCAGGCGTCAAAGCAGAGCATGAGCCGGGACGCAGCCGCGCACAGAGCTCGAAAGAGACTCCATGACGGAAGAACAAAGGGATCAGCGAAAAAGAGCAAGAGCGGTTCCGCAGGGCGATCTCGGCAGTATAAGAAGGGGCCTCGCGTACCACGATAGTTTCGACCCCTTCCACGGTGGCTGGTGGCCGTCATTACTTTTACGCGTTACACGGACGACAACGGGGAGAACGAGCGAGTTTGTCACTACTGCAACGCTTGGAAGTTTCCGCAAGAAACCGACGGATGCTGCTGTCGTAACGGACTGGTGTTCGTTCCATCTTCGCGAACAGCACCTGATGCTCTACTATCACTTTTCGAAAACCCGACCTTCATGCGGTCAATCCGAGCCTACAACAACGTATTCGCATTTACGTCCATGGGAGCTTCGCGGTCTCGGCCTCTCAACGTCGACGAAGGCGTGACACGGAATGGTGTCTACAACTTCCGGGTACAAGGGTCAGTGTGCCATCGCTTGGGTTCGCTACTACCTCCAACATTCGGCCGCTCCATGTATGCCCAAGTTTACTTTAACGATCCAGACATGGATGCGCGTGTGCGAAGCCGTATGAACATGACGCAAGGCCTCGATCGCGCCGTCATGGAAATAATTGACCAGATGATGGTGGCGCACAATCCGTACACACAAGAATTTATCAACGCGCGTAGATTTTTGATAGATCGTGGCTGGGATGCGTATGCAGCAGCCATCAGGGAACACGAACGACGCCGAGCGGCAGGGGAAGACGTTGATGACCATGACCCGTCGTTAGCCTTGAGTAATTTTCTTCCCGGAGGGGGAGAAAAAATTCTCTCTGGGTGTGGTTTGGCAGTCCCAACGAAAGGGCAAATCGGGGTAAGCCAAAAAACCCCCAATGCCATCCGAAGTGGGCCGACCGCTGGTGATAGTAAAACCACACGCGCTGGACCATTCGGAATATATCTACACACCACAGAGAGTTTCAGCGCATCTTGAGACGAGCGTTACCTACCACCACTGCAGTACCTCTACTGTTTCCCTATGGAGACATGGATGGACTACGATATCCCCTACGTTGGTAATCCCGTCGATCGCCACGGTGACCCCTTAACCATGTCCGTTCGGGAATATGAGGCGTATCTGCTTTACGACCGGACGGTTAGTAATTCTCTTATCCTGCGCGGTGGGCGACTGACGCAGCAATACTGCGTTGACCAATGGGCCAAATGCGAACAAGAACGCCTGCGCTTCATCAAGAAGAACCAGCTCCAGTATGGATTGGAAACCCTCCAGGGACTCACGGACGCGTTGCGTGGCGAGTCTGTTGAAATCCATAGAATGGCAGCTGACGACGAGGCGGCCATACGTAGGACTCGCCGTGGGAATAATACGGAGCAGGAGTCAGCGGAGCCAGATGCGGGTGAGGTTGGACGCAAGATCATCATACCCCCGAAGTTTACCGGTGGCTCCCGCTACATGTACCAACGCGTCTTGGATGCCATGGCTATCGTCCGTGAAACAGGAGCCCCAAACCTGTTCATTACGATGACATGCAGCCCGAACTGGCCTGAGATCAAGGAAAACTTACGCCGTGGAGAGAAAGCATCCGACCGACCGGACATCGTGGCTCGCGTGTTCATGGAGAAACTAAAAGCTCTTAACAAGGATCTCGATGAGGGTGTGCTGGGGATTCAAGCCGCTCGAGTCCACGTAGTGGAATATCAAAAGCGTGGTCTTCCCCACGCCCACATACTGCTTATCCTGCGTCCGGAGGACAAGCCCACTACCAAGGAGGACGTCGATAAGCTGGTGTCCTCAGAGCTCCCGGATAAAGAGAAGTCCCCCGAGATGTACGATACGGTGATTTCCAATATGCTGCATGGACCCTGTGGTCAACAGAACCCGAACTGTGCGTGCATGAAGAACGGAAGGTGCTCCAAGAAGTTTCCAAAGGCGCTCGCGGACGAAACGGTGATGATCCTCGACAAATACCCCACGTACAAGCGTGGTCGCCGTCCGGATGGAATTTTGTGCCATAAGGGGAAAGTATGGGACAACGCGACCATCAATCAATGGGTGGTCCCGTACAATCCGTTCCTGTCGCAGAAATACAACTGCCACATCAACGTAGAGGTCTGTGCAACGAAAAAAAAACCATCAAGTACATCTACAAGTACGTCTACAAGGGCTCGGACATGACGACAATCACGATTAAAGGCGAAGAAATTCGGGCGAACGAAATTCTTCAGTATCTCCTCGGGAGGTATATTTCTCCGGTAGAAGCTTGCATGCGGCTATTCATGCATCCAACACAAGGATCAACACATTCTGTTGTGACGCTACCTATTCATTTGGAAAGAATGAGCATGGTTGGTTATCGCGACCAAGGGACGACCCCCCAGCTTCACAACTTGATTAACCGCGGGGACAGATCAATGCTGACGGAGTTTTTCAAGCTGTGCGCGCGTAACCCAGAAGCTACGGCCAATCTACTGTA
>NW_003303674.1:33831-36808 GCF_000142945.1 Phytophthora infestans T30-4 | reverse complement strand
ATCAAAATTCAAAAGTAAAACAGTTGACGAAGATTCCAGCATAAGTGATGAATATCAACATAGGGCAAGACAATCGATACACCACGGGGTATATACTAGAATCAACAGTAGTTCGCACAAGGCAACTTTGTGTGGGGTGGGCGGAGTGAACTTCTAGAGAAGGGAGATACAAGATTTCTTTTAAAATCCAATGGGCCCTTAGATGGAGGAAGAGGTAACATAACACCACTCAACAATTATTGTGTACAGGGAGATCTTTGGGACGCGGACTTGGGTGGGGCACGTAATACATATAATACAATTAGCTTTGATTTCAGAATGTTCTTTCATCCGCCGCAGCGCTGCGGAGGCGGACAGCCCACACTACACCAACCAACCATGCCCTAGCGTCCGCGGAGCGGGCGCCCAGAGCGCTAGTCGCTCCGCTCCTAACCTTGCAGCGTGTCTGTCCGTCCGTCCGTCCGTCTGTCAATCAGTCCGTCGCTTTCTTCTCTTGCTGCTTTTTCCTACTTTTTCGCATGGCTACAGTTGGCCTGTCTGATACATTTTCGTCCCATCTTACCGACCGCGCCTACCTTTCTGACTTGACCTAACTATGCCAAAATTACAAATATATCCGAAAGCGTCACACAATTAACTCGCGCCCTGATTGGGCAATACCTGCTGACCTGCGACACTGACTTGATCTGTCGCACGATCTGACCGTCTATCGCCCTCGTGATTCGACGCAAGAAAACCATTTATGGCAGAAATTCTGCTGAGCACGAAGCGCATCGATTGGTTGCAAATAGCCAGGCGAGCTGCGCAGAAACTTGATTACTGACATTTAGCTACGCAAAACCTGTCGTATGTACTGCAAATCGGGCACAGTAACCACTTTATGTTCTAAGAGCTCTGCACACTTCTCAAATAAAGATATTTATCATTATTAATGTAGACTTCACAGACCAGTATTTTGTAAGAGCTCTGGGTAGTTATTTTCCACACACTTTTCAAAGTAAAGACGATATTAATAGCATTAATATTATTAGTATAAGGTTCACAGGCTGCATTTTGTAAGGGCTCGGAGATGCTATTTTCCACAGACTTTCTAAAGTAGAGACGATAGTATTTTTTAATATTAAAGTAGGCTTCACAACCAGCGCTTTTTGTAGGGACTTCGCGAATATATATATTTTTTACTTCACCTGGCACTCAACACTGCCACCGTGCAATGAAGGCGCGCGGCTGCACGGTCATTGCGGTATCTGCTCCCGTGCACCGTACCCGACGAATGCATGCGCGCACGATAGATAATTGTTTTAGTCAATTTATATTGCATGTAAAGTATGTATTTGTTTGGAAATCTGATAATAAGATATTAAAGCTAAGCCAAATAGTAATATTTTAAGACGTTTTAATATTTTGCCTAATAATAAATACCAGCCTTACAGTACCGTGCTATTGGCTAATATTTGGACGCAAGTAATTGGTTAAAACAATATAATTTGCTAACATACTCACAGTTTGCAAAATGGTGGACCCTACGTGCAAGCAATGCGAGGCGAAGATTGACCCGCTTCTGCTGAACCCGCAGCGGTCTACGACGGATGCCCGGGCGCGCTGCGTCGGTTGCGGGAAGCTGCAGTACGGCTACGCGTTCCGTACAATCAGCGGACGGGGCAGCGTGCGACACTGTATTGCCTGCAAGAACGGCCCAAAAGCGGTTAAGTTCTGGGAGGAAAGGCTTCCACCACCTGATTCGGCCGAAGTGCGCCGCCAGGAAAGCCTGCCAAACGTCGAGAAGGTGATGGGCCCTGACTAGTACCTCAAGAAGAAAAATAGACACAGCCGCCCTCGCAAGCTGACCGCCCGAAACGTCAGGTACATTGAGCAAAAGAAGCAGCAGAAGAGCAGGTAATCTGGATATACATCCTTATATCCCCTTACCCCGCATAGTTTCGTATACTGGCTGACGGTGCAAGGCTTGGGGTCGCACATACTGTAAGCTGACTGTGGCGCTACCAACCGTGTTGACGCACCTATAGAGCGTAGCGCTTTCATATAATAACTAGCACGAGGTATGTACTGTGTACCTCTGCAAGCTGGCCGTCCCTATCTGCATACGCGTCACCGTAGATGGCACGTGCACTCGCTCACGTGGGCACACGCAAAACCATGTTATCTGTACCATCAGCGCTTATAGCGTATATTGCACTAATTGGCGCTCACAATTTAAACCACAGTATTGAGTGGGAACTACGTGCGACGAATAAGCTGCTGTTTACATAGATACTACCACTGCGTGACAGTGCAGACCGTATAGATGGACGTGGCAAGTCGATGTGTCTGAACGCAATATTGTACTTTAGTGTCCTGTCCATACTGGCCGAGATGAGAGCTCGGTTGAGTCGCGGATGACTATAAGGTGTACCCGCCTCGCGCCTTCATATTGCGTTGGCTACTGCTAACAGACGCGCGTTCAGCATACCTGTATCGCTGTGGAATGGCCTGTGTCCAGTTAGTGATGCGCTTGATTATACAGACTAAAACATCAATAGCGTAAGCACAGAAAGCTAGCACGGCGACGCAAACGTCCCGATAAGGAAACAGGGACCCCATGCATAGGTTGGGTATCACGAGCGCGTGGCAAAAGCGCTGGTTTCAAACAAAATCGGACCAGCGTTTGTGATTCAGCTGGCGCGGAGGCACGTGACTCAGCAAGAACACGAAACACGAAAGAACACCGACCCACACTATGTAGACGATGGGATAGAAGAGCAACACGAAGCACGGAAGGTCATGGACGATGATAGAAGACTTAGCCGATGCAAACCACAAAGTTGTATGCGTAGCGCGAAAGACGGAAGAACACGCAGTCATGAAAAGGACAGAAGGTCAAGAATAGGACGAAAGCGTACGAGCCACGGATGGGAACTAAATATATAAACACCCCAGCATGCTGAAAAGCACGGCTACGGAAGAGCACGCAGCGGTA
>NW_003303674.1:30653-33421 GCF_000142945.1 Phytophthora infestans T30-4 | reverse complement strand
GAGGCCATCGATGAGGACGGGAACGTACACACCAACAACATTGTGTACAGGGAGATCTTTGGGACGCGGACTTGGTAGGGCACGTAATCCATATAATCCATTTATCTTTGATTTCAGAATGTTCTTTCATCCGCCGCAGCGCAGCGGAGGCGGACAGTCCACACTACACCAACCAACCATGCCCTAGCGTCCGCGGAGCGGGCGCCCAGGCCGCTAGTCTCTCCGCTTCTAACCTTGTAGCGTGTCCGTCCGTTTGTCAATAAGTCCGTCCGGTTCCTTTCTTGCTGATTTTTCCTGCCTTTTCGCATGGCTACACCCGGCCTGTCTAATACAGTTTCGTTCCATCTTACCGGCCGCGCCTACCTTTCTGACTCGACCTAATTATGCCAAAATTACAATTATATCCAAAAGCGTCACACAATTAACTCGCGCCCTGATTGGGCAATACCTGCCCACCTGCGACACTGACTGGAACTGTCGCACGATTAGACCTTCTCTCTCCCTCGCGATTGGACGTGAGGTAAACATTTCTGCCGAGTACGAAACGCATCGATTGGTTGCAAGCAGCCAGGCGAGCTGTGCAGATACTTGATTATTGACATTTAGCTACGCAAAACCTGTCGTATGTACTGCAAATCGGGTACAGTAACCACTTTATTTTCTAAGAGCTCTGCACACTTCTCAAATAGAGATATGTAATATTATTAATGTAGACTTCACAGACCAGTATTGTGTAGAGCTCTGGGATGCTATTTTCCACACACTTTTCAAAGTAAAGACGATGATAATAGTATTAGTATTATTAAAATAAGCTTCACAGGCCGCATTTGAAAAGCTCGGCGACGCTATTTTCCACAGCTTTTCTAAAGTAGAGACGATAGTATTTTTAAAATAAAAGTAGGCTTCACGGCCAGCGCTTTTTGTAGGGACTTTGTGACATATATCTTTTTTACTTCACCTGGCACTCACCACTGTCACCGTGCAATGAAGGCGCGCGGCTGCACGGTCATTGCGCTTTCTGCTCCCGTGCACCGCACCCGACGAATGCATGTGCGCACGGTACATAGTCTTTTAGTCAACTTATATTGCATTTAAAGTATGTATTTGTTTGAAAATCTGATAATATATTAAAGCTAAGTCAAATAGTAATCGTATAAAACATTTTAATATTTTGCCTAAAAATAAATACTAGCCTTAGAGTACCGTGCTATCGGCTAAAATTTGGACGCAAGTAATGGGTTAAAACAATATATGTTGCTAACATACTCACAGTTTGCAAAATGGTGGGACATACGTGCAAGCAATGCGAGGCGAAGATTGACCCGCTTCTGCTAAACCCGCAGCGGTCTATGACGGATGCCCGGGCGCGCTGCGTCGGTTGCGGGAAGCTGCAGTACGGCTACGCGTTCCGTACAATCAGCGGACGGGGCAGCGTGCGGCCCTGTATTGCCGGCAAGAACGGCCCAAAAGCGGTTAACGTCTGGGAGGAAAAGCTTCCACCACCTGATTCGGCTGAAGTGCGCCGCCAGGAAAGCCTGCCAAACGTCGAGAAGGTGATGGGCTCTGACTGGTACCTCAAGAGGAAAAATAGACACAGCCGCCCTCGCAAGCTGGCCGTCTGAAACGTCAGGTACATTGAGCAAAAGAAGCAGCAGAAGAGCAGGTGATTTGGATATACATCCTTATAGCCCCTTACCCCGCATAGTTTTGTATACTGGCTGACGGTGCAAGGCTTGGGGTCGCACATACTGTAAGCTGACTGTGGCGCTACCAAGCGTGTTGACGCACCTATAGAGCGTAGCGCGCTTCATATAATAACTAGCACGAGGTATGTACTGTGTACCTCTGCAAGCTGGCCGTTTCTATCTGCATGCGCGTCACCGTAGATGGCACGTACACTCGCTCACGGGGGCACACGCAAAAACATTTTATCTGTACCATCAGCTCTTATAGCGTATATTGCACTAATTGGCGCTCACAATTTAAACCACAGTCGGAACTACGTGCGACGAATAAGCTGCTGTTTACATAGATACTACCACTGCGTGAAAGTGCAGACCGTACAGATGGACGTGGCAAGTCGATGTGTGAACGCAATATTGTACTTTAGTGTCCTGTCCATAATGACCGAGATAAGAGCTCGGTTGAGTCGCGGATGACTATAAGGTGTGCCCGCCTCGCGCGTATATATCGCGTTGGCTACTGCTAACAGACGCGCGTTCAGCATACCTGTATCGCTGTGGAATGGTCTGTGCCCACTTAGTGACACGCTTGATTAAACAGACTGATACATCAATAGCGTAAGCACAGAAAGCTAGCACGACGACGCAAACGTCCCGATAAGGAAACAGGGTTTTTCATGCATAGCTTGGGTATCACGAGCGCGTGGCAAATACACTCATTAACGCCCTCGCAATATATGCACGGACACGTCAAATAGCACGCCGAGCTGAAAAGTAGACAGCAAAAGTACTTTATGCGCCGCCCGCGGTTTTGTATGGAACTCAAGTCTATGTGACAACACATTCTGATTATTTGCCGGCAGTCTTGTCGGAGCTCGACCCCGCCCGGATCCAAAATTTTGACACAAAGGGCCGCGATGGAGCAAAAAAAATATCCTTTCAAATCCGACAAGAAGTCAGATAATCCACGTCGCGACCAAGTTTATAGGTGGAGTGGCTCGGGATTTCAACGTGAATACCAAGAAGATGCTCAAGCACGAGACAAGAAAGGGGAGTTGCGTCCAAAAGCCGAATCGATCGAAGTCG
>NW_003303674.1:26164-30553 GCF_000142945.1 Phytophthora infestans T30-4 | reverse complement strand
TAGTTGCACCCCTGCATACGCGAATGGTACTTACGTGGTGGTGTTGTTATTGCTGAAAAGTATGATTGTTTAAAAATAATAATATCATTATTTAAGCGATTGCCAAAACTAAAATATTTTTTTTTGTGTAATAATGAGTACCGACATTAAATGGCCGTGTATTGGCTAAATATTTTGACGTACTTTATTGGTTAAAATAGTATCATGTTTATGATATAATAATACTATTTAATATTTTGCTAAATATTAAACACCCAGCAGTAAGTATCCGTTAGAATACCTAATATTTTTACGCACGTTAGTAAATATAAAATTTCCTTCACAGTTTGCAACATGGCGAGGCCCACGTGCAAGGCCAATATTGGCCTGCAACTGCTGAACCCGCAGCGGTCTACGACGGATTCCCGGGCGCGCTGCGTCTGCTGCGGGACGCTGCAGTACGGCTACGCATTCCGTACAATCAGCGGGCGGGACATCGTGCGGCGCTGTATTGTCTGCGAGAACGGCCCAAAAGCGGTTGAGTTCTGGGAGGAAAAGCCCCCACCTCCTGATTCGGCCGAATTGGGCCGCCAAGAAAGCCTGTCAAACGTCAAGAAGGCGATGGGTCCTGACTGGTACCCCAAGAAGAAAAAGAGGCGCAGCCGCCCTCGCAAGCTGACCGCCCGAAACGCCAAGTAAATCGAGCAAAAGAAGCAGCAGAAGAGCAAGTATTTGGTAAATATACCCTTTTAGGCCCCCATTTTCCTACCTATATTTGTATTTAGTATACTGGTTGACGGTACGAGGCTTGGAGCCGCACATACAGTAGCTGACTATGGCGCTGCCAATAGTGTTGACGCACCTACAGAGGGTAGCGCGTTTCAAATAATAATTAGCGCATGGTGTTTACTGCGAACCCTTGAAAGCTGACCGTCCCTATCTGCTTCCGCGTAACAATAGATCGAGAGTACACTCGCTCGCTTGGATACATGCAAACCATGCTATCTGTGACATCAGCGCTCACAGCGTATGTTCCATTAATGTGCGCTCACAAATTAAGACTACAGCATCGAGTAAGCACTACACGCGACGATTAAGTTGCTGTCTACATAGATACGAGCACGTGTGCGGTAGTGCAAACAATACCGGTGGGTGTGGTAAGTCGAACTGTCTGTACGCAGTACTATACTTTAGTGCCCTGTCCAGTATCGCTGCAGTATGGTCTGTGCCCAGTTAGTGACCGGCTTGGTCATATAAACTGATACATCAGAAGCGTAAGCACAGTAAGCCAGCACGACGACGCAAATGTACCGAGAAAGCGACAGTGATCCTATACATAGGTTTTAGATATCACGAGCGCGTGGTATACACACCTCGCAATATATGCACGGATACATCAAATAGCACGCCGAGTTGATAAGTAGGCAGCAAAAGTACTTCATATAATGTACATGAGCGACGATTCGAATCAAGTCTAAGATATCTACGATCTGATAATCTGCCTACAGTTATGTGGCTTCGTTTGTTCGTCATACATATCGGAGCCAGTAAATGTCACTCGAAAGGGTCTACGCCACTCTATCAGTCAGAATCTATGCAAATAAGTCAGTATGTGCGGCAGCTATGCAAGTAGAATCAATGCATGCAAAAGATAGTGGAAACACCCTTCAATAATATCATAAAGAGCTCAGCAGAACAATTGCAACGCATAATATTGGTGTTTGTCGCGACTATCGGCAAAATCTACCTGTCCTAAAAGATACTTCGCGCAAGGAAGTGACTAAACCTTTCTCTAATAGACCGTCGCAATCAATGATATGGTGTCGACTGCCTCACGGCGATGACGTGACAGATGATATTATGTTTGAGTAGACGTATTTACTCCAGCTAAACTGGGATTCCTCACCGGTCTATGCCAATGTGGATCATCACTGATACTGACATGTTTTCTGAACAGCATTTGTTAGCTTTGCATCGGGCACGCCTCCGATTCGTGTCATTTTGGGAGCTATGCGCTCCAATGCGATTATAGACAAAACCTTCACGGGTAAGATGGTGCTCATCTTGCAGATCACGTTAAACCCTGGTCATATCTATCATAACATGTGAGCACTAAAGATAGTTGTTTTGAAGCGTAATATAAGTAGAACACAGTATACATGTACTACATGTTGCTTTGCTGTACGTAGAAACGCTAAGCCCACCGCAGCGCAGCGAAGGTGGTCAGCCCGCACTACACCAACCAACCATGCCCTAGCGTCCGCGGAGCGGGCGCCCAGACCGCTAGTCTCTCCACTTCTAACCTTGCAGCGTGTCTGTCCGTCCGTCTGTCAATAAGTCCGTCCGGTTCCTTTCTTGCTGCTTTTTCCTACATTTTCGCAGGGCTACACTCGGGCCTTTCTTATACAGTTTCGTCCCATCCTACCGACCGCGCCTACCTTTCTGACTTGGCTTTACTATGCCTAAATTACAATTATGGCCAAAACGCCACACAATAAACTCGCGCTCTGATTGGGCAATATTTTCCGACTCATTTCTTATTCAAAACACAAAATTGGATTTTTTAGCGACGGCGCGGAGAGGACAAGTTGCGCTGGCTGTATAATAGCAGGAGGGTAGTTTTAGATGAATATGCATGTATGTACGGGCGTGGGGCTCCTTGCCCTATCATATATTCAAGAGAGACCTCTCAGGATACAGTCTGAGGCTTGCCCCGAGACTCCAAAGTGGTATGGCAGTTGGTAGCGATAGCAATCAGGTTGGGGTGGGTGTGACTGGGAGCGTCTACCACCATGCACGCGCCCTAGCGTCCGCGGAGCGGGCGCCCAGACCGCTAGTCTCTCCACTTCTAACCTTGCAGCGTGTCTGTCCGTCCGTCTGTCAATAAGTCCGTCCGGTTCCTTTCTTGCTGCTTTTTCCTACATTTTCGCAGGGCTACACTCGGGCCTTTCTTATACAGTTTCGTCCCATCCTACCGACCGCGCCTACCTTTCTGACTTGGCTTTACTATGCCTAAATTACAATTATGGCCAAAACGCCACACAAATAACTCGCGCTCTGATTGGGCAATATTTTCCGACTCATTTCTTATTCAAAACACAAAATTGGATTTTTTAGCGACGGCGCGGAGAGGACAAGTTGCGCTGGCTGTATAATAGCAGGAGGGTAGTTTTAGATGAATATGCATGTATGTACGGGCGTGGGGCTCCTTGCCCTATCATATATTCAAGAGAGACCTCTCAGGATACAGTCTGAGGCTTGCCCCGAGACTCCAAAGTGGTATGGCAGTTGGTAGCGATAGCAATCAGGTTGGGGTGGGTGTGACTGGGAGCGTCTACCACCATGCACGCGCCTAGGGGTCCTAGACCCACCGCGAGTGTCCACGCTCCAAAAGCGAGTGGCGCGTGCTGCCAATTGGCCATACCGAAGTTGCAGCCACATGCGGAAGAGTCGTTACGGTCCCGCAATACAGAGGTGAACTTAAAGTGTGAGCTCCCACATCAAAACACACTTTGCGAGAGCACTTCTGGCGGGACGAAAAGGAATGCAGCAGTCGGTCTCACAAGAGCAAGGAGCCCAAGACCAAGTGCAAGGACAGCTCAAGAACAAGAGATCAAGACAAAAAACACTTTAAGAGCATGAGTGAGCCCCGCGCCTGTACACTTAAATATCATAGCATCAGAATAGACAGTTTAGAGCATTTTCGGAGCTGTGTGAGCACCGCGAGGAGCTGGGTCGATCTCGGACACCCTGTGCATACTACTGACATGACCTGAAGGGCTGGACGGTATCGAACAGACCTGGGCAACCACTCAACAGGGCTGAGGCAACAGCTTTGACGTACCCAAGAGGCAACAGCGCGATGCAGCGTCTGAATTACCATGTACAGCTGCTTGGTCCACAGCCGTGCAAGGTAATTCGGACCCGTCGGACCGTGAGCTGAGGGCTGTAACACGTCGGCCAAGAAGAGGGCCTAAGCAAAAGCTGACTGGACCAACAAGCCCCCTGGAGTGACGATACCCCTAAGTTGTTTGTAATCCGAGGAGCCGGGATGGAAATGACAGTGATGTGTTCTATTCACAGAGGGCTTCTGGATTAGTACTGGAAAGGAAAGTTCGGGGTTCTATTCGAATACCACGTTGCTTAAGCTACTGTGTCCATGTTCTGGTGCTTATATTCATGAAATAGCTGTAGAATAGTTCCCGGTGCACATAGACTTTCGAGTCTAACCGCCCATGTAATTATTTTCCATTTAAATTAGGCGACAGAAAAATTCAAGATAGAAGGACATGGCAAGAACCCCGAGGAAAAGAAAAAGGTTCCCCAACAACTGTGTACCCCGAAGGGGCCCAGAATTGACTCGACTAACTGTGTCTCCCCCCCAGTGGTACCCGCGAGGAATTAGATGAG
>NW_003303674.1:21756-25175 GCF_000142945.1 Phytophthora infestans T30-4 | reverse complement strand
CACGTTCGGATGCTATTGCACCCTGTGCCAAAGCACTGTACGCACGCTAGCTGATGGACTTAGTGCGCTCTGATGGTAAGCTTCGCGGCCAACACAGTTGTGAGCATATGGATGCAAATCCCAGTGAGATTTAGAAGCACAAGTCACTGTGGGTGTGACTGAGAGCCGCGCCAGTCTCATGGCTGCTCACTGTGAGAATTTATTTTTACGCTGTTTATATCTCTCACTTCTGATTGGAGAATCAGTTGTGATTGGAGAATCAGGTGATTCTCAGTTAAGTGGGGGGGGGGGGTAACGGGGTACAATCCAGTGTGCCCCATGTTACATAAAGAGTGACCCGTCACTCTTGTGGACACCTGGTACACGGTACCAGGTGCTCTCGGAGCCAGTCAGTGCATGATTACCTAGCTCCACTATAGGTAACCCCTAGTTTGTATGAGACCCAAGCTTATCTTACTTATAAATGCATCAGTCTTAAATCTACTCTTCTAAGTAGCAAACCGTCCCCTTTGAGGCCGGGAACACGTGGACTAGCGTTCACTCGGGTAGTTAATACATTTAAGCACTTCCTCTGTGCAAGGTGCTGTGTGACCCCGTCACAACCTCCATCCCGAAGATACCAGCCATCTTCCGAACCGACTCAAACTGGGGTCACACAGCACCTTGCGCTAGAGGAAGTTGGCTTCCGAGAGTTTACTAACTCTCAGTGAACGGCAGTTCACAGGTCCCCGTTTACCGAAATGGAGCGTAGTGACCAATTTAAAGTAAATTGTAAACTAAGTATATTTATAGGTAGACTAAACTTGAGCTAAATATACAAACTAGAAGTCACCTAAAGAAAAGCAATGTCATCAGCCAATGGTTGGCCTCGGACGACCTTGGTACCTTATACCAAATATCCCGAAGTGTGACGTGTCAAATTTCATGTAGCTAGGGGTACACTTGGGGATACGTACCCGCTACACCACCCAGCCGAATAGATTCTGGGAAGAATGACGGAGGAAGCTTAGGATCGAGCAGCTGTTTCCGTACGGGGAGAATGGCTGGACTTACGATATCCCGTACGCTGGTAATCCCGTCGATCGCCACGGTGACCCCTTAACCATGTCCGTTCGGGAATATGAGGCGTATCTGCTTTACGACCGGACGGTTAGTAATTCTCTTATCCTGCGCGGTGGGCGACTGACGCAGCAATACTGCGTTGACCAATGGGCCAAATGCGAACAAGAACGCCTGTGCTTCATCAAGAAGAACTAGCTCCAGTATCGATTGGAAACCCTAAGGGACTAACGGACGCGTTGCGTGGCGAGTCTGTTGTAACCCACAGAATGGCAGCTGACGACGAGGCGGCCATACGTAGGATTCTCGCCGTTGGAATAATACGGAGCAGGGGTCAGCGGAGCTAGATGCGGGTGAGGTTGGACGCAAGATCATCATACCTCCGAAGTTTACAGGTGGACCCCGCTACATGTATCAACGCTTCTTGGATGCCATGGCTATCGTCCGTGAAACAGGAACCCCGAGTCTGTTCATTACGATGACATGCAACCCGAACTGGCCTGAGATCAAGGAAAACTTACGCCGTGGAGAGAAAGCATCCGCATCGTGGCTCGCGTGTTCATGGAGAAACTAAAAGCTCTTAACAAGGATCTCGATGAGGGTGTGTTGGGGATTCAAGCCGCTTGAGTCCATGTAGTGGAATATCAGAAGCGTGGTCTTCCCCACACCCACATACTGCTTATCCTGCGTCCGGAGGACAAGCCCACTACCAAGGAAGACGTCGATAAGCTGGTGTCCTCGGAGTTCCCGGATAAAGAGAAGTACCCCGAGCTGTACGATACGGTGATTTCCAATATGCTGCATGGACCCTGTGGTCAACAGAACCCGAACTGCCCGTGCATGAAGAACGGAAGGTGTTCCAAGAAGTTTCGAAAGGCGCTCGCGGACGAAACTGTGATGACCCTCGACAAATACCCCACGTACAAGCGTGGTCGCCGTCCGGATGGAATTTTGTGCCATAAGGGGAAAGTATGGGACAACGCGACCATCAATCAATGGGTGGTCCCGTACAATCCGTTCCTGTCGCAGAAATACAACTGCCACATCAACGTAGAGGTTTGTGCCACGAACAAGGCCATCAAGTACATCTACAAGTACGTCTACAAGGGCTCGGACATGACGACAATCACGATTGAAGGTGAAGAAATTCGGGCGAGCGAAATTCTTCAGTATCTCCTCGGGAGGTATATTTCTCCGGTAGAAGCTGTACGATACGGTGATTTCCTATATGCTGCATGGACCCTGTGGTCAACAGAACCCGAACTGCCCGTGCATGAAGAACGGGAGGTGTTTCAAGAAGTTTCCAAAGGCGCTCGCGGACGAAACGGTGATGACCCCCGACAAATACCCCACGTACAAGCGTGATCGCCGTCCGGATGGAATTTTGTGCCATAAGGGGAAAGTATGGGACAACGCGACCATCAATCAATGGGTGGTCCCGTACAATCCGTTCCTGTCGCAGAAATACAACTGCCACATCAACGTAGAGGTTTGTGCCACGAACAAGGCCATCAAGGTTATCTACAAGTACGTCTACAAGGACTCGGACATGACGACAATCACGATTGAAGGTGAACGAAATTCGGGCGAACGAAATTCTTCAGTATCTCCTCGGGAGGTATATTTCTCCGGTAGAAGTTCGCATGCGGCTATTCATGCATCCAACACAAGGATCAACACATTCTGTCGTGACGCTACCTATCCATTTGGAAAGAATGAGCATGGTCGCTTACGTATTCGCATTTACGTCCATGGGAGTTTCGCGGTCTCGGCCTCTCAACGTCGACGAAAGCGTGACACGGAATGGTGTCTACAACTTCCGTGTACAAGGGTCAGTGTGCCACCGCATGGGATCGTTACTACCTCCAACATTCGGCCGCTCCATGTATGCCCAAGTATACATTAACGATCCAGACATGGATGCCCGTGCGAGAAGCCGTATGAACATGACCCAAGGCCTCGATCCCGCCGTTATGGAAACGATTGACCAGATGCTAGTGGCGCACAATCCGTACACACAAGAATTTATCAGCGCGCGTAGAGTTTTGATAGATCGTGGTTGGGATGAGTATGCAGCTGCCATCAGGGAGCACGAACGACGCCGAGCGCAGGGGAAGACGGTGATGAGCATGATCCGTCATTAGCCTTGAGTAATTTTCTTCCGGAGGGGGATCACCTTAAGCTGCGTCTGCATTGTCACAACGTAATGCATAACCCCGGTTACCGCTTAACACCCCCCACTGTCTTCCGGACGGGGGCATCCCTTTGTGGATCCAATACAAACGCCTGCTGAGCATCCGGGATTTAAGCCTTACGCACGCCGATGAGGAGGGTTTCAAGCTGGATGTTTTGAGAAGGAG
>NW_003303674.1:5933-10826 GCF_000142945.1 Phytophthora infestans T30-4 | reverse complement strand
GGAAGAAAATTGTGTTTCCAAAAGTCCGCCAAGTACCCATGGAAAAAGGCAGAAAAAAGCCAGCAAGACGGGGAATGTGGCGGGCAAGACGGCCGGCTAGTCCGACCGGCTACAAAGGTTTTTTGCGGAGCGACTAGCGCTTCTGGCCGCCCGCTCCGCGGACGATAGGGCATGGTTGGTTGGTGTAGTGTGGGCTGAACACTTTCGCTGCGCTGCGGTGTGCTTAAAGTTTCTACTTAGAGCGAAGCTACATATAATACATGTATACTGTGATCTACTTATGTTACGCTCCAAAACAACACCGCACACAGTATCTATAGTGTTCACATGTTATGGTAGACATGACCAGGGTTTAACGTGATCTGCAAGATGAGCACCATCTTACCCGAGAAGGATTTGGATATAATCTCATTTGAGCGCATTGCTCCCAAAATGACACGAATCGGAGGCGCGCGTGGTTGCAAAGCTAATATATGCTGTACGGAAGACGGGTCACTATCAATGATGCTACGAAATATGCGTAGATCGGTGAGGAATCCCAGTGTAGCTAGAGTAATTACGCCTACTCACACATTTTACCCATCTGCACGTCATCGCCGTGAGGCAGTGGACACATATCATCGATTGCGACGGTCGAAAAGAGCAATGTTAATCAGCTCCGCGCGCGAAGTATCTTTTGGGATAGGTAGTATTTGCCGATGGTCGCCACAAACATCAATATTATGCTTTGAAATTATTCTGCTGAGCTGTTTGTGATGTTACTGAAGGGTATTTCCACTATCTTCCGCATGCATTTATCTTACTTGCATAGCTGACGTACCTTCTGACTTATTAGTATAGCTACTGACTGACAGAGTGGCGTAAATCCTTTCCGACTGACATTATACTGGGTCCGATATGTACGACAAAAGGCCTCGTCCAGATCGGACGAAGAGGCACCACTGCGTGCACATTCTTTTGACCGGCTGCAACATACGAAGATATATGGCTGTAGGCAGAGTATCAGATCGTAGTGATGGTTAGACTTGAATTGAATAATAGTTCCTGTACATTAGATGGAGTACTTTCGCTGCCTACTTATCAGCTCGGCGTGCTATTGGATGGGTCCGTGCATATATCGCGAGGTCGTTAATGAGTGTATTTGCCACGCGCTCGTGATATCCAACCTATGCATGGAGTCCCTGTTTCCTTATCGGGACGTTTGCGTCGTCGTGCTAGCTTTCTGTGCTTACGCTATTGATGTTTTAGTCTGTATAATCAAGTGCGTCACTAACTGGGCACAGGCCATTCCGCAGCGATACAGGTATGCTGAACGCGCGTCTGCTAGCAGTAGCCAACGCGATATATACGCGCGAGGCGGGCACACCTTATAGTCATCCGCGACTAAACCGAGCTCTTATCTCGGTCATTATGGGCAGGGCACTAAAGTACAGTACTGCGTACAGCCACATCGACTTGCCACGTCCATCTGTACGGTCTGCACTGTCACGCAGTGGTAGTATCTATGTAAACAGCAGCTTATTCGTCGCACGTAGTTCCCACATCAATACTGTGGTTTAAATTGTGAGCGCCAATTAGTGCAATATACGCTATAAGGGCTGATGGTACAGATAACATGGTTTTGCGTGTGCCCACGTGAGCGAGTGTACGTGCCATCTACGGTGACGCGTATGCAGATAGGGACGGCAAGCTTGCAGAGGTACACAGTACATACCTCGTGCTAGTTATTATATGAAACGCGCTACGCTCTATAGGTGCGTCAACACGCTTGGTAGCGCCACAGTCAGCTTACAGTATGTGCGATCCCAAGCCTTGCACCGTCAGCCAGTATACAAAACTATGCGGGGTAAGGGGATATAAGAATGTATATCCAAATCACCTGCTCTTCTGCTGCATCTTTTGCTCAATGTACCTGACGTTTCGGGCGGTCAGCTTGCGAGGGCGGCTGTGTCTATTTTTCTTCTTGAGGTACCAGTCAGGGCCCATCACCTTCTCGACGTTTGGCAGGCTCTCCTGGCGGCGCACCTCGGCCGAATAAGGTGGTGGTGGCTGTTTCTCCCAAAAATCAACCGCTTTTGGGCCGTTCTCGCAGGCAATACAGCGCCGCACGATGTCCCGCCCGCGGATTGCACGGAATGCGTAACGATGCTGCAGCTTCCCACAGCAGATGCAGCGCGCCCGGGGATCCGTCATAGACCGCTGCGGGTTTAGCAGAAGCGGGTCAATCTTCGCCTCGCATTGCTTGCACGTAGGGCCCACCGTTTTGCAAACTGTGAGTATGTTAGCAACTTATATTGCTTTAACCAATTACTTGCGTCCAAATATTAGCGAATAACGGTACTGTAACGCTGGTACCGGTATTTATTATTAGGCAAAATATTAAAAATGTTTTATATTATTACTTTTCGGCTTTGCTTTAATAGTAATATTATCAGATTTCCAAACAAATACATACTTTACATGCAATATAAATTGACTAAAACTATTATCTATCGTGCGCACATGCATTCGTCGGGTGCGCTGCACGGGAGCAGAAAGCGCAATGACCGTGCAGCCGCGCGCCTTCATTGCACGGTGACAGTGGTGAGTGCCAGGTGAAGTAAAAAAGATATATGTCACAAAGTCCCTACAAAAAGCGCTGGCCGTGAAGCCTACTTTAAAAATAAAAAATACTACTCTACTTTAGAAAAGCTGTGGAAAATAGCGTCGCCGAGCTTTTCAAATGCGGCCTGTGAAGCTTATTTTGATAATACTAATACTATTATTATCGTCTTTACTTTGAAAAGTGTGTGGAAAATAGCATCCCAGAGCTCTTACACAATACTGGTCTGTGAAGTCTACATTAATAATATTACATATCTCTATTTGAGAAGTGTGCTGAGCTCTTATAAATTACAATCTGATTAATTGATACGAGTCAGCGAACATCACGTAGAGGCCCTTCAATGGTATCATGATACTATGAAGAGCTCAGCGAGGCATATGGAGAGGCGAAATTGGTATATTCTGTGACCCTCGGCAGATACTAGCGGCTCTGAACAATAATACGCATGCAAAGACAGACAAAACCCGCGCTAACTGACCGTCGCAATCAGCTATATGGTATAGAATACCTCTCGGCTAGACAAATAGTACACGTCACTCAATTCACCCGATGTCGTTGTATCCCAATACACTTCGGTCGTCGTATTTACTAGCGCTAAACTAATCTGAGATCTCCTCACCGATTTATGCTGAGGCTTGGCGCACCAATAATACTGATCCACCTTCTAAATAACCGAAAGTAACTTTGCAATGAAGCGCACCTGAAAGTGTGGCATTTCAGGAGCGAAGCGCTCAGCCGAGAATTAAGACAAAATCTTCTAGGGAAAGACAGTGTTCATCATGCAGATGACTTATAGCCCCGGTGGTAACGGCGAATACTTCATCTTCGCAATAGTTTACTGTCACGTCTACCTGTACCATGATGCTCAACAATAGCCATCCATCACGCGGGTTTCTATTTGTAACAGCCAGTCGTCACGCAGACCTTTTTATAAGTGAAGCTGTCAAAGATGACTTCAAATAATACAAGAGGTAGGCTGACAGGCAATTGGTGATGTAGAACACGTAAACACTAAGAATATTGTGTACATCGTTTGTTGCAACGCAACATAACTTGAGCACAGTATATTTTATATACTAAATGTAGTTTTGCTTTGAGTAAGGGTTTCTGAGCTCATCGCAGCGCAGCGGAGGTGTTCAACCCTCTCTACACCAATCAACTATGCCCTAGTGTCCGCGGAGCGGGCGCCCAGATCGCTAGTTTCCCGCCTCTTAACCTTGTAGCGTGTCTGTCTGTCTGTCCGTCCATCTGTCAATCCGTCCGTCGCACTCCTTGTCTTCCTGCTTTGATCTGCCTTTCCGCATGGCTACACTCGGCCTGTCTTATACAGTTTCCTCCCATCCTACCGACCGCGCCTATCTTTCTGACTCGACTTAGCTATGCCTAAAATACAAATATAGCCAAAAAGCGGACACAATTAACTCGCGCCCTGATTGGGCAATTTTGACCGACCTGCGACACTGACTGTATCTGTCGCACGATCAAACCGTCTCTCGGACTCACGATTGTACGTGAGGTATACATTTCTGCCGCGAGCGAAACACATTGATTGGATGCAAACAGCCTGGCGAGCTGCGTTGATGATTGATTATTTACATTTAGCTACACAAAACCTGTCGTATGTGCATCAAATCGGGCACGCTAACCACCGCTTTTTGTAGGGGCTTTGCAAATATTATTTTTTACTTCTCCTGGCACTCTCCACTGTCAGCGTGCAAGAAGGCGCGCGGCTGCACGGTCATTGCGCTATCTGCTCCCGTGCACCGCACCCGACGAATGCATGCGCGCACAATAGATAATTGTTTTAGTCAATTTATATTGCATGTACAGTATGTATTTGATGTGAATCTGATATTATTATTATTAAAGCAAAGCAAAATAATATTAGTATAACACATTTTAAAATTTTGCTTAATACTAAATTCCACCCTTTCAGTACCGTGCTATTGGCTAATATTTGGACGCGGGTAATTGATTAAAACAAAATATTTTGCTAACATACGCACAGTTTGCAAAATGGTGGGCCCTACGTGCAAGCAATGCGAGGCGAAGATTGTCCCGCTTCTGCTGAACCCGCAGCGGTCTACGACGGTTTCCCGTGCGCTCTGCGTCTGCTGTGTGAAGTTACAGTACGGCTACGCATTCCGTACAATCAGCGGGCGGGACATCGTGCGGCGCTGTATTGCCTACGAGAACGGCCCAAAAGCGGCTGAGCTCTGGGCGGCAAAGCCCCCACCACTTATGGCGGCCGAAGTGCGCCGCCAGGAAAGCCTGGCGAGCGTCAAGAA
>NW_003303674.1:0-4036 GCF_000142945.1 Phytophthora infestans T30-4 | reverse complement strand
CTGAGCCGTTCATTGCTGGAAGATATCGTCTGGAGGGTCGCGGATCTTTGGATTTTGACAGCCATAACAGTCACTTTGATTGGCATGAGGAGTCGCTCAACCCAAGACTGCTCTAAAAGCAGGGTTGTTGGAGAAAGAAGTGACCGCTTAGGGGGAGGTCGGAGTACAAAAAGAGCAAAAAATTAAATAAAATGGTAGCTTTCTTGGACCTGATTGGCCGACTGATTTTCGGTTATCTCTTAAAAAAAACAGACCACCTGCCTTTCCGCATGGCTACACTCGGCCTGTCTTATACAGTTTCCTCCCATCCTACCGACCGCGCCTATCTTTCTGACTCGACTTAGCTATGCCTAAATGACAAATATGGCCAAAAAGCGGACACAATTAACTCCCGCCCTGATTGGGCAATATTGACCGACCTGCGACACTGACTGTATCTGTCGCACAATCAAACCGTCTCTCGGACTCACGATTGGACGTAAGGTAAACATTTCTGCCGCGAACGAAACACATTGATTGGATGCAAACAGTCTGGCGAGCTGCGTTGATGATTGATTATTTACATTTAGCTACACAAAACCTGTCGTATGTGCATCAAATCGGGCACGCTAACCACCGCTTTTTGTAGGGGCTTTGCAAATATTATTTTTTACTTCTCCTGGCACTCTCCACTGTCAGCGTGCAAGAAGGCGCGCGGCTGCACGGTCATTGCGCTATCTGCTCCCGTGCACCGCACCCGACGAATGCATGCGCGCACAATAGATAATAGTTTTAGTCAATTTATATTGCATGTACAGTATGTCTTTGATGTGAATATGATATTATTATTATTAAAGCAAAGCAAAATAATAATAGTATAAAAAAAATTTAAAATTTTGCTTAAAACTAAATTCCACCCTTACAGTACCGTGCTATTGGCTAATATTTGGACGCGAGTAATTGATTAAAACAAAATATTTTGCTAACATACGCACAGTTTGCAAAATGGTGGGCCCTACGTGCAAGCAATGCGAGGCGAAGATTGTCCCGCTTCTGCTGAACCCGCAGCGGTCTACGACGGTTTCCCGTGCGCTCTGCGTCTGCTGTGTGAAGTTACAGTACGGCTACGCATTCCGTACAATCAGCGGGCGGGACATCGTGCGGCGCTGTATTGCCTACGAGAACGGCCCAAAAGCGGCTGAGCTCTGGGAGGAAAAGCCCCCACCACCTGAGTCGGCCGAAGTGCGCCGCCAGGAAAGCCTGGCGAGCGTCAAGAAGGCGATGGATCCTGACAGGTACCCAAGAAAAAAAAAACACAGCCGCCTTCGCAAGCTGACCGCCCGAAATGTCAAGTACATCGAGTAAAAGAAGCAGCAGAAGAGCAAGTAATTGGAATATATACCCTTTTAGGCCCCCATTTTCCTACCTATTTTTGTAATTTGTATACTGGCTGACGGTACGAGGCTTGGAGACGAACATACGGTAAACTGACTATGGCGCTGCCAATAGTGTTGACGCAACTACAGAGGGTAGCGCGTTTCAAATAATAATTAGCGCATGGTATCTACTGTGAACCCTTGCAAGCTGACCGTCCCTATCTGCTTGCGCGTTACAATATATCGAGTGTACACTCGCTCACTTGGATACATGCCAACCATAATATCTGTGCCATCAGCGCTCACAGCGTACGTTGCATTAATGTGCGCTCACAAATTGAGACTACAGTATCGAGTGAGCACTACACACGACGATTAAGTTGCTGTCTACATAGATACGAGCACGTGTGCGGTAGCGCAAACCATACCGGTGGGTGTGGTAAGTTGAACTGTCTGTACGCAGTACTATACTTTAGTGCCCTGTCCATAATGGTCGAGATAAGAACTCGGTTCAGTCGCGGGTGGCTATAAGGTGTACCCGCCGCGCGCATAGATACTGCGTTGAATACAGTTGACAGACGCGCGGCCAGCTTGCCAGTATCGCTGCAGTATGGCCTGTGCCCAGTACGTGACCTGCTTGGTCATATAGACTGATACATCAGAAGCGTAAGCACCGTAAGCCAGCACGACGACGCAATTGTACCGTGAAAGCGACAGTGACCCTATGTATAGGTTTTGGCTATCCCGAGGGCATAACATATATACCCATTTGCGACCTTGCGAAATGAGCTATGCACTGACACATCAAATAGGACGCCGAACTGAAAAGTAGACAGCGAAAGTACTTTATGTAACGTACACGGGCTACTATTCGATACAAGTCTACGTATCACTACGATCTGATAATACGCCTACAGCCAAGTGGCTTCGTATGCTCGCCATACATATCGGAGCCAGTAAATGTCACTCGGAAAGGATATACAGATCTCTGATAATCATTAGCTATGCAAATAAGTCGGTAAGTAAGTCAATGGCGTTCATCCTATCATAGAAGGGTTATGAGATTAAATTTATTATTAATTACAATCTAATTTATTGATACGAGTCAGCGAACATCACGTACAGGCCCTTCACCGATATCATGATACTATGAAGAGCTCAGCGAGGCATATGGAGAGGCGAAATTGGTATATTCTGTGACCCTCGGCAGATACTAGCGGCTCTAAACAATAATATGCATGCAGAGACAGACAAAGCTCGCTCTAGCGGACCGTCGCAATCAGCTATATGGTATAGAATACCTCTCGGCTAGACAAATAGTACACGTCACTCAATTCACCCGATGTCGTTGTATCCCAATACACTTCGGTCGTCGTATTTACTAGCGCTAAACTTATCTGAGATCTCCTCACCGATTTATGCTGAGGTTTGGCGCACCAATAATACTGATGCACCCTCTTCAAAAAAAAACGAAAGTAATCTTGCCAAGGAAAGCGCCACCTGAAAGGTGTGGTCATTTTCCGAGACGAAGACGCTCTCAGCCGCAAGAATTTGGACACATTTTTTTAGGGAAAAGAAAAGTGTTTTCCCTCCCGGTTCAATGTATTCCTAACCCCGGTGGTAACGGCGAAGACTTCATCTTCGCAATAGTTTACTGTCACGTCTACCTGTACCATGATGCTCAACAATAGCCATCCATCACGCGGGTATCTATTTGTAACAGCCAGTCGTCACGCAGACCTTTTATAAGTGAGGCTGTCAAAAATGACTTCAAATAATACAAGAGGTAGGCTGACAGGCAATTGGTGATGTAGAACACGTAAACACTAAGGATATTGTGTACATCGTTTGTTGCAACGCAACATAACTTGAGCACAGTATATTTTATATTCTAAATGGAGTTTTGCTTTGAGTAAGGGTTTCTGAGCCCACCGCAGCGCAGCGGAGGGTCAACCCTCTCTACACCAATCAACCATGCCCTAGCGTCCGCGGAGCGGGCGCCCAGAGCGCTAGTTTTTTGGTATTATTGTGCTTTGCAGATGGAACATCCATCCGTGGATGGCGACTGGTCGCGGATGCTAAAGTTTCCGACTACCAAATTTTACCAGCGAATTGCACGCGACCCATTCTCGCTTTTTGAAAAGGGGTTAATACGACATGCTTAAGTTTAAAATACCGGTATAGCATTTGCTCCTAGAGCACTTTATAGCTCGATCTTTGGAGCAACGATTTTTTGGATAGAATCCAAATCAATGACGGATAAATTAAAAAGGTGGAGCTTTATATGAAATTACACCGATTTGATCATTTTCCCTACTTCATCTGATTTCAGCAATGTCCGATGCTGTAAAAATGGTCGACGCCAGCGCCACTCCTGGAGCTCAGGACGCCCTCACAAGCTCCGCAGCAGGTTCATCCTGTACGTCATATCTGTGTGTCGATGAAGGTGACAACTCCGACGCGGACCGGTTTCGTGGACGTCGTAGTAACCAGCGTCGACTTAGGCCTTCCCAGTATCACCCAGACCTTCGCGTCGTCTCTCTACACCTCGGACCTCCATGTTTACACCGTCGAGTTCGTCGTGACCAAAGGCGTTACTTCCTACTGCATCAAACGGCCGCTAAACACGCTGTTTGACGTGCTCAAAAGCATCCAAGCGGCGGCTCCGAAGCAAAATGATG
>NW_003303673.1:550981-553794 GCF_000142945.1 Phytophthora infestans T30-4 | reverse complement strand
CATCAGACAGGCAGCCATGTACTTGCCGTGGCGAGGGTCGCACTTGGCCATCATGGACGCAGGCTCGAACGCACTGTTGGTGATCTCCGCCACCGACAGCTGTTCGTGGTAGGCTTTCTCGGCCGAGATCACCGGTGCGTACGAGCTGAGCATGAAGTGGATACGCGGGTACGGCACCAGATTCGTCTGGAACTCTGTCACATCGACATTCAGCGCACCGTCGAAACGGAGAGACGCAGTCAGCGATGAGATGACTTGGGCGATCAGGCGGTTCAGGTTCGTGTACGTGGGACGCTCGATATCCAAAGAACGGCGGCAGATACTCCATACAGCTATACGGTAAGTTCCTCTGGCCATTTTCTTCGGTCTCTTTTTCTGCGTAAAGTCAATCGCTTTACACCACCCTTTCCGGTCCTTGCGAATGGTCCCGACGTGGTAGTGGCCCATACTGAGGAGTTTGTCCGATAACGGGATTGACGTATAGAAATTGTCTGTACAAATAAGCCTCTGAGAAGGCTGTCCTTGTAGTACGCGCGTCACATTCTTCACCACAGCTCGCTGCGCCACAGCGTCTTCGTTAGCGTTCGCTTTCCCGCAGTAAATTTCCAGTCTACACATACAAACACACCATATTGTTAGCGATAAGGCGAATACAATATGGATAGTGCGGAACACATTACGGATGCACTGAGCCAAAACTTGCACGGATATCCGTAATAAACGTACAACATACCTCGAGGAGTTCGCGGTGTCCGTGCAGCACGTCATGTAGAACTTCGTACCCCACTTGTTCGGCTTGTTGGACATGTACTGGCGCATTGGATTGCGGCGGTGACGCATTGGCACCATCCCCTCGTCGAACGAAATTCGCGCACCGAGCCGATATCCGCGGAAGAATGTCTTCCTCAAAGCTTGAATAAAAGGACGGATCTTGAGCGCACGATCCGCATTGTCGTGCTGCCGGGCATTGTCGTTGAAATGCAAGTAGCGAGCAATGTCGTGGAAACGATCCCGACTCATGAACTGTCCGAATTTACCGCGGGATAGTGCACCCTCAGCCTTCGTAATCCAATGACGACTGAGACTCTCTCGGCGCGGCTCCAGCGTTCTCGCGACAAGTAGTCCAATAAAGCGAACAATCTCATGGGGCTGTATTGAGCTCTTGCGTTCCAACTTTCTTCTGTAATCCTCGGTAGTGAGTACAGCAGTCGACGGAACGGTCTCACGACGGAGAAGGGCAGCTCCTTCGGCAAGAAGAAATAGAAGATCGCCAATGGGTTTTCAGCGTAAGCTAATGCAGCGCGAGTTGGACCAGACGGACCTTCGTAGAGAGAAGAGCCCTCCCGCAGTACTTGACAAGACTGCTGCTCCATGTAGACGTCCCAGCCTCCTGCGCGGAGGTTATCCAAGTCTTCACTAGTCAGATCAAAGTCCACAAGCACATCATCATCTTCATTCGCAAGATCGTCACCACTCTCGTCACTGGCGACTGAAGCAATGTCGTCCACAAATTCATCATCATTTCCATCTTGGAGAATGAGCTCTTTGTCACCTTCTGCATCCGAATCTAGGGCTCGCAACCAGTCCTCTCCTCCCCTGTTGAAATCATCAGCATCGAGATCTTCGAATAAAGTGTCCCGCCGCAGGGCATTGATAAAGTCATCAGAATCAAAATCGTCAAGAGAGACACCAGCTCGGAGGCCAGCACGCGCGGCATTCAGTGCTTCCGGAATTGCCACTTCCGGATTATCCGTCCTTTCAGCAGGAATATCCGGACCAGTCTGGTAGGTAGTATCTGGAACAACTTGGGTGATATCCAGAATAGGGGGTTCTGTATAAACCGTTATAAATACGTTAGTAAAGCTCAAGCAGAGGCCAACTGATAAATTTACCAGCGCGACGTTGTTTAGAAGCTTGGCTTGACGCTGAAGACTTGTGTTGACTGGCCGTTTGTGGTGTTCGTTCAACTGCATGCGACCTGGACGTGTTGTCACGAGGGTTAGTCTTTGCTGCAGACCTCGGCTGTCGTGGCGCATCTTTCGCTGCGACTGAAAGCTCACTTTCACACGTCGTGTGTGGATCGGGGGTCTGTGCAGCACCAGACAACGTCAAAGCAACTGGTGACGCGGTGGACGGCGTTGGGTTTGGTAAAGGGTCAAACGATAGCCACCCTTGCCTTCGGCAATAGTTCATTAGACTCTTGTCACCTATTCGAAAAGGGGTTAGATAGTAAAGCAGCATGAAACAGTGTTCATAAGTAACGTACCGAGGAAATAGTCAACGCCTTCCGTTCCTTTGAGACTCCCATCCGGCGGCGGATACCTCCGATCGTCGCTCAGCCCCAACGACTTTCGAAACTTCCAGCTTTTCTTGGTAAGCTCGTTCCACATATGGGCGAACGTTTTCTCGGTAGCGTAGGCGTACATATTCTCGAATCAGGAGTGATGGTCTCTTCTCGGGCGCAGATCTCGAAATGAAAGGCTGGCGAGCGCCCCCAGTTTCTTATATCTGCAACCCTAACCACTTTCTAAATATTTTATGTCTCATCGGTCGGAGCTGCTACAGTTGGCCTGCTAAAATTTATCCTATACAAATATCAATATGCGGATTTTCAGTGCTGCAAATTCTGTTGGCGGACAATGCGGAACATTTTCCATCTTTTGAAATTACATTTCCGGATTATCCCGTAATTGTTCGTATTAGAACGGTTATTCGCCGAGGAAAGACCAACCCATGGTACTAACTACAAATGTACGACCCAACTCATCCTTGGTGTCCCACCTTCACTTTTTATTGTTATAAAAAATGGGCAA
>NW_003303673.1:544705-549864 GCF_000142945.1 Phytophthora infestans T30-4 | reverse complement strand
ACCTGCTTGAAAGTGTGATGGGCAGAAATGCATGTCGTGGGAAAAGTGGCTTTTTCTTGCAAATCGCCAAATGCCTTAGCCTAAAATTAAAAATGGTGTGTCTCTAAATTAGATCTCACAAGAACGGGCCATTTGCACGATGGTTGGTAAAAATTGGAAACTTAGCCGGGGAATGGTGTAGTACTACTAATATATCAGTGCTTCCCCTCGTCTCGCTAATATTTCTCAGTATTAGTTTTGTAAACGGTAATACTGGTCTAATATAGTATTTTGGCAAAAAAACATTCTACTATAAGTCCCTAGCCCGCTCCTTGTTTTTCCCCCACCCCCCCCCTGTGTGGGATCTCCTCTCTCAAAAGTGGGGAGTCTTAATGCTTTTTCCCAGGAATTAGGGTTTACCCCCCTCTTATATGATGGAGAGGGAAACTCTCTCTTTTTGGGGGCGCCCTCGCCAAAAAAGAAAGGCCCCAAATATGCGCCCCAAAAATATGTGTCCCGGGGGAAAAACAAAGCGAGAAGAGGTCGCAAGACTGTAACTGAATTTTTACCTATTTTTGCGCCAATACAATGCATGATCGTTCAGACACGCAGCAGAATTTTGTCGTATCAGTCAGGGCGCATTAACTGAGCTTCAGTATAAAATGTTCAGCTGGTGAAATTTCAAGCCCATTCTAGCATAGGGTTAGATCACCCTTTCTTTTTATGTTTATGCGTCTTGATAAAATTATAGAGGATACATAATTATGCAAGAATAATCAAACGTCTGTCATTACCAAAACAAAATCAGAAACGTCAAGTGCTGACAGCTCAGTCGTTTAGACGCTAGCTTATTGAGGGCCCATTGTGGGAGCAGGGTTGTCGCGGGTTCAAGTCTACTCGTTGCCGTTAATTCTCCGCACTGAAAAGGTAAGTTATCAATTCTTAAACATTGTGTAAAGATTGCAACTAACCCTTTTGTTGATTAGCTACACTACGACGGAATTGACAATATGTTGGGCTGCGCTCGTCTCTTGAGGGACTTCATCGCCTTTGCCTTCGGTGGCGACTGCAGATTTCCTGCGCGACTTAGTACGTGCTCTGCTGCTGGTGGCCCAAGCCATATTTGCAGGCTTTATCGCGTTGGGTTTGTCAATCGAATAACAGCCCTCATCGTCCTCGTCAACAACCTCCTTTATCAGATTGCAGAGTTTCACTTTTAGTGTCGCATTAACTGCAAGCTGCAGTCTGCAACGTCCAGAGGCTGCAATAGGTGGGTGGCGCTGGGCGGAAGCATGTCCTCTCAAGTATCTTGGTTTGCGCCGCGACCTCGGGAACCGCCGCACCGCTGAGTATTTTTGCCGCAATGGCAGTCTTGGTGTCAGTAGAGTAAGTGTGGCGAGTCTTAGATATGGCTTGGGTCGGACAAATAAGAAGTGAAGCGTTTGTTTTCTTCTTGCAAATGTTTGAACGGAGTGGATGGCGCTCAACAACCTCATTTAGGTGGAGGAGCTGAATAAAAATATGGCGCCAAGAGTTCACCCCTTTTGCATATTAAAAATTTAAAGGTATTCGTACTTAGCTTATTATAACCAATAGTTTCCAAGTTCAATGGAGTACTGTATATGATTGGCAGTAACTTATGCGGCCTCGCGGCCCTAAATTGATTACATGTACTGTTGGCATAATACTTAAACCGAGAAGGGTACACATCGGATATATCACCCGTTAATAAGTGTCGAGCAGCAAAAGAATGCGGGGCGGCACGTACGACTTGGTATGGCCCGACCCAAGTGACCAACAGCTTATCGTAGTGCTTTTGGTCTACCCGTGACAGTAGCACATAGTCGCCGATGTCGAAGTTCGGACGTCGGGCGAATTTCTGCTGTCTTTGGTTGCGTACGGTCTGTCGTGCCTGCTCTTCAATCATTGGTGTGTGCAGGTCACGAATACTGCTGCGCAGTTCCTCTAGCCAGCTCGATATCACCTCTGGCTGCTGAGGAATCTCCATGATTTTTCGTTGTTTAGGATCCATGCAAAGGTGGAGAGGTGGTGGTACTGGTAAACCACAGAAAAGCTCCACCGGAACTCGGTTTCCCAGTGAAGGCACCGCTGTGTGGCTCAAGTTGGCCTGCAGCATTGTCACAAAACGCCCAATCGTGCGTGGACACCTTGTACTCGAGGCAGAGAGTTCGCAATACTCGAATGATATCACGGCTCGCTCGCTCAACACTACCGTTTATCCACGGCGAGTACGCAACAGTAAAGTCATGCCGTGCTTTCATGCGTCTACTCGTTTCGGAAATGGGATCCTTGGTCGCTTCTCCAGAGGTGGGGCAACCCAAACCTGCTGTGCCACGCGAGCATCGCGTCCACCACAACTGTGCTTGTAGGGGTAGCATATGGAGTCAGCTCCGTGAAATGCGTGGCCTCATCTTTCATCACCAGCAAGTAGCTGTCTCGAGCAAATGTGTCACCAAGTGACAAGAAATCGAGCGCCATTTCGCTCGTTTGTCCGATTAGTAGGCTCCCATGGGCGCTGTACAGCGTTGGCCCCTTCCACGTGCTTGCACATCAAGCAGGTCGAGAGGAAATGATCAACACGAGACCGAAGGTGGTGCGCATTGAAGTTACGACTAACACTGGTAATCATTGCTTCGAGTTCTCGGTGGGCTTGATATCCACAGTGAGAAATTATGAGAAGTCTCGGAGTTAGTGAAAACGCTGTTCTAGGAATCCACAGTTTGTTCTCGATGAACCATCCAGTGTCGTCATCGCCAGTTGTTTGCCGGCGGCACTCGGACGCGTGCTGCTGTTGTACGGCACGGATAGCATCAAAGGTTGGTCATTCCAATTCTGAGTCATCAAGTGGTCGTAGTTGATGTACCAAAATACGCTAAGGCTGCTCGTCATGTGCGATTAGTGCCGCAGGCTTGTTCTTCCTGCGTCGCCGGCGTTTGGGTCGCTGCACCGTGTCATCGGGCTATTGGCGAGCCCGTTTCCTGAGTTTCATCATGTTAAGTCGGACGGAAGGCTCGTGATTGCCGGTCCACCTGGACACCGTGTCGGCCCAGACATTGGCACTTCCTTCTAAATGTTCGACTTCGTATCGATAATCCATCAGCTTGGTCGACCATCTGAGCAATTTCCCCCCTAATATGTTTCTTGACCTATATACTAGGCGCGAAAACGTATAAGAGGTTGCGGTGATCGCAGTACAGCTTAAAGCCACCCAGCCGCAGAAGTAAATAGCTAAATTTATCGCAGGCGCACAATATAGGAAATGCGTCTTTCTCTATGATGCTCCAATTGCACTGCGATCTCGTAAATGTGCCGCTCATGCAGGTCAGGAGCTCGCGTTGCTGCTCATGTACTGCTTTATGACGTATCCACTGGTGTACCTGAGAAACAATTACACTCCAGCCAGAATCACTAGCGTCCGTCAACAAACACATCGTCGACCCGTTCTTTGGCAAGACCAGAGACACACTGGTCGATAGGATTTGCTTCATTTCATAATATGCTTCCTGTTCCACTCCACCCAAAGTTAATATTAACTTCACCGATTTTGGAGACTGCAATCCCCGCGGCTACTCGCTTAGTCCACCGAGAAGCTCGCGACAGTGCATTGTCAAACCGGCTTTGAAGCGGTCTTGCCATCCGAGCATAGTCAATCAATGAATCACGCATCCAGTTTGTAGCACACAAAAATGGCTTAAGTTCACCAGCAGTCGTCGGATACGGCAATGCTTGCAGCGCTCGGATCCTTTCAGGGATGAGCGCCATTCCCGCTAATTATCTTGCCGCACCAACGCACTTCCTTTTCAAACAAACCCGACTTCTTCGGGCTCAACTTAAACCAAAGAAATTAGCAGTTCAAATAATCGTTCGAGTTTAGGAGATAAGTATCGGCATCGGCTGCAAAAAGCAATAAACCATCAATCCAGACAAGCAAATTCTTATGTAAGAACTCCTTTAAGCACTTCTGGATAGTAGATTGAAAGAACAAAACAGCATCCGTACACCCTTGGGGCGCTAGTCGGGGTGTATACACTTTTCGATGTGTTATAAACGATAGCATCTCTTGGCACTCCTCGGCGAGCGCAAGTTGCCAATACCCTTTGATAAAATCAAACAGCCCAAAAACCTGCGCGCCCTTAACGTCTTCTAAATCCACGCTCAAATCGGGCATTACCCCAACGATCGCTTCCACAAAGGCGTTCCAAGGTTTGTAGTCAGCAGTCTGCCTGTATGTTCCTCCACTTTTTCTAACAGGAGGTACCGGACAAGCCCAGCGGCTTTCAGTGGTTTCGTATACCCAGCCGAGTCGTACTAACTCTTCGTTGTAATCGTCGAGAAACTTACGAACCTCGGGTGGATGTCGCCTTGCCTTGTAGCGATACGGCTTGGCACCAGGTTTGAGACGAATTTTCATCGGCGGCACTCGTGCCTCAGTTTCCAGATATCGAAACGGGTAGCAATACGCCGTAACTGAGGCAACAGTTCCTTTGGAAAACCCTTTTTTTCTTTTCCATTAATTTTTCAAGGCGGCACGAATCTCATCACTCAGCTTCACATTCGTACCGATCTCGGATTCATTCATATCATCAAATTCATCGTCTTTGCTACCTTGGACAGCATTGGCCACTAGCAAATCGAGCTGCTCGTTCACGTCAATGCCAAGCATGGTCAGCACGTCGTTACCCAGCAAGACCTTGGTCGCGTCACCAGGAATGATAAGGCACTTAACTGGCTCGGTGATATGAACGCTACCAACCACTGTCCGTAGTCTAAACTACAAGTTCACAGTCATTTTAACTTCAATAAGTTCTCCAGCAGCTCCTTTGCAAGTGAACGGCACTTCAAGTTTCACCATTTGAACTTTAGGACAAACTCGCACAAAATCTTCATATACGTTCATGCTCATTCCGGACCTGTCCACACCACTGTCCACACAGAAAGGCACCGTATAGGCGTCTTCCAACACGACCGAGCGGGTCTGTGTTGGCAGGCATTCAGCTAATCGTCGGAGGCGAGCGGTGCCTCCCCGCGGGAAGCATCCCACCTTTCTTGTCCCGTTGAGCCGCAATGTGATCTCGGTCGTCTTGGGTAGCGGTGGGGCATGTACTCAAATAGTGCGCACCACTGCATCCTTTCTGTGGGACTCCTTCTTGGATGTTTGA
>NW_003303673.1:524999-543160 GCF_000142945.1 Phytophthora infestans T30-4 | reverse complement strand
TATACTGTACCGTACAAGATGAACCTAGAGGATGGCCGACTGGGCTACCTAGGATACATTAGAATACAAAAACCAGGGGTCTGAATAATTTTCTGTATCACCAAAATCAGTTTCTTAAAATAAAAACGGATTATTGCAACCTTTTTATAATCTTGAATATGATATCGTTCCAATTTTTCCAGTATAATTTACAAAAGTAGGCTCATAGAAACTTCAGGTGCCTTACGAAGCAATTAGACGTCAGCAGCCGCCTCAGTGCCATGTCTTGATGTCTGTATTGCCTATACTAGCTCTTAGTTATAAATCTGATAGCCAATCATTACCTCAGAGTCCACAAATAAGCAACTTGCAGTGGACTGCTCACTCTATTATTCCGACTTCCAAAAGCACCCTCCCTCAAGAACGATGCCCTCCGACAAAGACATCTGCGCTTACTTCTACGAGCCCCTCGGCGAGGGTCACTTTCGCTGCAAGCAGTGCGGTAGTGTGCGCAAACAGCTCGCCAACTCTGGCTACTCAAACCTCATGGCCCACCTGAAACTTAAGCACGAAGGCTTCAAGGCCCAGTATGGCGCCTCTCTGTCCGGCAACGCGGGATTCCTCTAGGACTATAGCCTCGTATCCGAGGAGACGCTTCATCATTTTCAGTGGATGCGGGGGGCTGTGGATCGGAGCATGCCGCTCTCTGAGGTCGCCAACAAGCTGTCACGCTCTATGGCACGGTGGAAATCCGTGTCGTCACGTGTGATTCGCAACAGCATGCTCGATGTAGCCAAAAAAGGTTGGCAAGACTATTGAACAGACATAGGTACAAGTTTCGGAATAATGTTCGGAGTGGTTACTGTTACATGCTCATTACAAAAATGATACGAGTATGTGCCTGGTAAGTGGTTCGAGGCTATCCAACGTAAATAAATAACTTTGCTCCCGTTACCTGCGGAATTTTATCAATGATTTGCGTACCGCACGCCATCCGTTCAGTCGGCCATTTGCGAGGGGGAGGCAGACGTCGGAAGAAAGGGGGGGGGGGGCGGACAAATGGCGCCGAGCCACAGCAAGCGAGCGCGAAGCGTAAGGTGTGCGTGGGCAAAGTATATGTTGTCTACTAATCGAGTGTTTGATTGTAGCAAAGCTCTAGCTCTAGCGTGTCTAATTTTGAACCAGAAAGCAGCAGCACCGACGAGTCTAGCTCGGTAGGGCTACCCCCTGCGAAGATTCGGACCAAAACGTGTTTCCGTTAGCAAGGAGGAAACTGCAGCTCTGTGTTCGTCGGAATCTGTTGGGGGATGCAGCGGGGCTGCCGTAGCTTTAGCGTCAGAGGAAGACGTTCGACTCAAAGAGTCACTAATACTAAGTTCCTTATCCAAAGGACACTTACAGCTCAAGACCAGGGCTCAAAGCTAACACCTTAACTTTTATGCTTCAAAACCAGAAGTGTTTTATTTACTATTATTGCGGCCAAGCCGCCTAGGGGTAAATGTATCGATTTAACTATCTAGCATAGTTAAACCTTATCAAATGCATAACGTGTGGCTTTCGGCCAACGTACTGAGAGACCTTGTTAACTCTCCAGCTTATGTACTGAGAGTTTGTTAACTCTCCGGGTACTTCGTACCCCTGTGTGTTCCACACCATGTAAACCCGTTACACTCTCCCCCACTAAGATGAGAACATTCCGTTCTCGAAACTCTCCTCAGCGAGGTCACGTCTTGTTAAGACGGCGGAGGTTACTACACCTCACACCAGCGTTGTACAGCTCCGTGAGCTCACAAACGCCTACGCATCGTTGATGCCCAACTTCTCGTCGTCGGCCCACGGCCCAATGCTTCAAGCGCAGCGCGCATCTTGCTCTCAAGCGGTCTCAGACCTACGCTCGCGCTCCGCGCCTACTCCAAGAGTTGCAAACCACTTAGAGCAATGCTCTTGACTCATTCGAGTCGTCAACAGCAGCTCAGCGGTTGAACACTCGCTTCACAAGCGATAGGTCGGTGGTTCGAACCCACCAAGGCACAGCCCTCTCGGTCCATGAACGATTGTTCACGCTTGGACAAGCTTAAGGGCAACACCCTTTTAGCTCAATGGTTAAGCGTTGGCTTTGAGAGCCACAGGTCGGTGGTTCTAACCCACCAGGGCACAGCCCTCTCGTTACATGAACGATTGTCCACGCTTGGACAAGCTTAAGGGCAATCTTCTTTTAGCTCAGTGGTCGAGCGCTGGCTTTGGAAGCCACAGGTCGGTGGTTCAAATCCACCCGGGCGCAGCCCTCTCATATCATGAGAAGTCCGTTTTCGGACTGACGTACGGGCATCGCCCTTATAGCTCAATGGTGGAGCTCCGGCCTGTTAAGCCCAAGGCCAGTGAATCGATCCCCGTCCGGGACACCACTTTCGCTGTTACAGCGCATCCACATTTGGATCATGCTCATCGAGCAAGTTGTTTCAAAACAACAATGCGTCTATCGAGACGCTTGTGCCTGAACATTGTTCAGCACAACACGAAGCACCTGCTTCCTTCGGGACCATGTCCCTAACACTACGAGGTCTCTCCACCTCCTGCTCCCGCTGCGAGCACCGCTCATACGTACGAGCTGGCTGCTGCAGCCACTGGTCAGAGCCTGAGCTCAGCATTGCTTCATCAATCACAGTCTGTCGGCCTGATGGTGGTTTCCTAACTCCTGGGACAGCCTGTCGTCCCAGGCGTCCCTAACCTCTAGCTGCCCTGCGAGTGGATGGAGGCTTGCCAACGAGAAACCCCCACTTAAGGTGTGCCATTCAAAGAGAACATTTTCTGGTAGCGAAAACGTTGGTGAATCGTGGTGCGTACAGCGGTGTAACCTGGTGGTTACACAAGGTCAACATGTTCATATCGACCCCGTGGACGCGAGACCCAGCTCATAATATCGAGAATAAGAACGATCACAGGAAACGTCAAGCACTTTGTAGAGACTCCAGTATGTGGGACACTGACTGACACGGACCCAGTAGATGCACGACGAGATTTATCAAGGCCCCACGAGGCTGCGCTACAAGCTGCGTGCAGGTTTCAAAACCAGCGACGGCTTCATGGTTCTGAAGGGCAAATGTGATGTCTGGGTAATCTCACGAGTTTCATCTGAGCTAAACCTTATACTGTACCGTACAAGATGAACCTAGAGGATGGCCGACTGGGCTACCTAGGATACATTAGAATACAAAAACCAGGGTCTGAAATTTTTTCTGTATCACTAAAATCAGTTTCTTAAAACAAAAACGGATTGTTGCAACCTTTTTATAATCTTGAATATGATATCGTTCCAATTTTTCCAGTATAATTTACAAAAGTAGGCTCATAGAAACTTCAGGTGCCTTACGAAGCAATTAGACGTCAGCAGCCGCCTCAGCGCCATGTCTTGATGTCTGTATTGCCTATACTAGCTCTTAGTTATAAATCTGATAGCCAATCATTACCTCAGAGTCCACAAATAAGCAACTTGCAGTGGACTGCTCACTCTATTATTCCGACTTCCAAAAGCACCCTCCCTCAAGAACGATGCCCTCCGACAAAGACATCTGCGCTTACTTCTACGAGCCCCTCGGCGAGGGTCACTTCCGCTGCAAGCAGTGCGGTAGTGTGCGCAAACAGCTCGCCAACTCTGGCTCATGGCCCACCTGAAACTCAAGCACGAAGGCTTCAAGGCCCATTATGGCGCCTCTCTGTCCGGCAACGCGGAAGTTCTCTAGGACTATAGCCTCGTATCCGAGGAGACGCCCCATCATTTTCAGTGGATACGGGGGGCTGTGGATCGGAGCATGCCGCTCTCTGAGGTCGCCAACAAGCTGTCACGCTCTATGGCACGGTGGAAATCCGTGTCGTCACTTGTGATTCGCAGCAGCATGCACGATGTAGCCAAAAAAGGTTGGCAAGACTATTGGACAGACATAGGTACAAGTTTCGGAATAATGTTCGGAGTGGTTACTGTTACATGCTCATTACAAAAATGATACGAGTATGTGCCTGGTAAGTGGTTCGAGGCTATCCAACGTAAATAAATAACTTTGCTCCCGTTACCTGCGGAATTTTATCAATGATTTGCGTACCGCACGCCATCCGTTCAGTCGGCCATTTGCGAGGGGGAGGCAGACGCCGGAAGAAAGGGGGGGCGGACAAATGGCGCCGAGCCCCAGCAAGCGAGCGCGAAGCGTAAGGTGTGCGTGGGCAAAGTATATGTTGTCTACTAATCGAGTGTTTGTTTGTAGGAAAGCTCTAGCTCTAGCGTGTCTAATTTTGAACCAGAGAGCAGCAGCACCGACGAGTCTAGCTCGGTAGGGCTACCCCCTGCGAAGATTCGGACCAAAACGTGTTCCCGTTAGCAAGGAGGAAACTGCAGCTCTGTGTTCGTCGGAATCTGTTGGGGGATGCAGCGGGGCTGCCGTAGCTTTAGCGTCAGAGGAAGACGTTCGACTCAAAGAGTCACTAATACTAAGTTCCCTATCCAAAGGACACTTACAGCCCAAGACCAGGGCTCAAAGTTAACACCTTAACTTTTATGAGCAATTTCCATAAGTCAGTAGTTACTACTGAGATCGGGTGATTTGATTTGTAAATACTGCTATTGTCAGCGAATCTCAGTAGTTATGAAATAGTGCTTCATTTCATATTCTAAATTAAATAGTATAGTATTCTACATATGATGCGCATGCTAACAACATTTTTTCTAATCTAATATGGAAATTCAACGGCACTCAACAGACGTTGACTTGGTTTTCTATTGTTGTCGTCGTGCATTCGTTTCTCACTGCTACAAGCCCATTTCTCTGTTTCCTCTCACCAGCTCGTTAGTTCCACGAGGCACACAATACACTGACCGAATGCTCCTCTCTCGAACACGAAAAGCTCGCACTTTCGGGTCGGCTCCTTTCGTGGTGAACGTGTCAGAGCTGGATATGGCCAGGTCGCTTGGCTTGTTGAGACAAGATGTACCAATTGGAATGCCAGACTGTAGCAAGAGCAACTACGGTGTGGCGTACCAGCGGCGAGATAACATCGGGATCGAGACTCACGGATCTCAAAAAGCAATTCAAGAACGCTGCAAAGAACTTGCTCAAACGTCCGGCTTTCAGCTGTTTGTCAAAAGCTTCAGTAGCAAGGCTAACGATAGTGGAAATGCAAAGTATGTCTGCAAAAAGCTGAATGGTCAGCAGTTCTTCGACAAGAACACCTCCTATGACGAAATTGAGTGCCCGTTTGCTATCAATGTCAACGGAGCTGACGGAAGCTGGAAGGTGACTCGCATTAATTTGCTCACAACCACGTCATGCGTGTGGGAATCACAGAACAACCTGTAGTAAATGATATTCTAATATTACCACTTCCAAATAGGTAATAGTACTTCTATCATGCTACACTCAATATCACTCTAGCGAAGATCTACTACCTGCGTCCAGTCTAACTGAGCCAATCCCTTGGCAGTGGACAAGTTGTCTCCAAAACAACCTCTACTTAGGCTTTTCCATGGCCTCGTCGCCCAAAGCGTCATCACTAGAGCCGTCGCACTCAAAATCCCACATCCCCACCTTGTCTAATTCTTTTTTAATTGAATTTACCTTTCTGTAATACCGGTTCGCTTCTTTTCTTTTTGTCTTTTGAAGAGCTACGGCCTTGGGACCGCATCCGCGTTGACGGTTTAAATGGTTCTTTAGCTTAGTCGGAGCTAAAGGTGACCTTGCAGGATGGGCAGGTTCGGGGCAGGCGCTTTTTGGGTCGGCCCAATTTCTTCTTCGAGAGGTTGCGGAGTACAGGGGCCATGGCGTGGATAAAATGGAAATGAGAAAGTTGTTTTGTAAGAGCATGTAGCTCTGCTTCATGCATTCGATGGTTGAGCATCACTGTGTATTACTATTATGTTACTACCCAGGCGTAACACATCTAACGCTTGGGACAACTACTGATCAGTACTTTACACGCACCAAATCAAATCACCCGATCTCAGTAGTAACTACTGACTTATGGAAATTGCTTTAACTTTTATGCTTCAAAACCAGAAGTGTTTTATTTACTATTATTGCGGCCAAGCCGCCTAGGGGTAAATGTATTTGTTTAACTATCTAGCATAGTTAAACCTAATCAAATGCATAACGTGTGGCTCTCGGCCAACGTACTGAGAGACCTTGTTAACTCTCCAACTTATGTACTGAGAGTTTGTTAACTCTCCGGGTACTTCGTACCCTGTGTGTTCCACACCATGTAACCCCGTTACACTCTCCCCCACTAAGATGAGAACATTCCGTTCTCGAAACTCTCCTCAGCGAGGTCACGTCTTGTTAAGACGGCGGAGGTTACTACACCTCACATTAGCGTTGTACAGCTCCGTGAGCTCACAATCGCCTACGCATCGTTGATGCCCAACTTCTCGTCGTCGGCCCACGGCCCAATGCTTCAAGCGCAGCGCGCATCTTGCTCTCAAGCGGTCTCAGACCTACGCTCGCGCTCCGCGCCTACTCCAAGAGTTGCAAACCACTTAGAGCAATGCTCTTGACTCATTCGAGTCGTCAACAGCAGCTCAGCGGTTGAACACTCGCTTCACAAGCGATAGGTCGGTGGTTCGAACCCACCAAGGCACAGCCCTCTCGGTCCATGAACGATTGTTCACGCTTGGACAAGCTTAAGGGCAACACCCTTTTAGCTCAATGGTTAAGCGTTGGCTTTGAGAGCCACAGGTCGGTGGTTCTAACCCACCAGGGCACAGCCCTCTCGTTACATGAACGATTGTCCACGCTTGGACAAGCTTAAGGGCAATCTTCTTTTAGCTCAGTGGTCGAGCGCTGGCTTTGGAAGCCACAGGTCGGTGGTTCAAATCCACCCGGGCGCAGCCCTCTCATATCATGAGAAGTCCGTTTTCGGACTGACGTACGGGCATCGCCCTTATAGCTCAATGGTAGAGCTCTGGCCTGTTAAGCCCAAGGCCAGTGAATCGATCCCCGTCCGGGACACCACTTTCGCTGTTACAGCGTATCCACATTTGGATCATGCTCATCGAGCAAGTTGTTTCAAAACAACAATGCGTCTATCGAGACGCTTGTGCCTGAACATTGTTCAGCACAACACGAAGCACCTGCTTCCTTCGGGACCATGTCCCTAACACTACGAGGTCTCTCCCACTCCTGCTCCCGCTGCGAGCACCGCTCATACGTACGAGCTGGCTGCTGCAGCCACTGGTCAGAGCCTGAGCTCAACTACTGACCTGATCGCTCCCCACTCTAGTGGGAGACGCCCAGCGCCTGGCGACGCTGTTGCACGCCGTGGTGGCGCTTCGGCACATGATGTGCCCGGTCGTAAGCGTCAACGACGTCAGGGCAATCTTGCCGGAGGATAGCCTCAAACTCCCATGAGTTCTGTGAGTGAGGATAACCCCTCCACTTCACCAAGTACTGGGTACGACCCTGGCGTCTACGCCACGCCACAAGGCGTTCCACGTGAAAGTGGAGCTCACCATGCTCACCGAGCAGAGCTGGAGGAGGCCTTGTCTCAGCTGGGCTCTCGCGGGGAGAGCCAGCACTTGCCGGAACGGCGTCTGCGTCCATACGACGCCGGCGTCCACGACGCAAACGTTCCCGGTCACCGCCCATCGGTCGATCTCGAAGAGATGATCCACCTTGTGGATAGGTTAGAGCAACCACTGTTGACTCACAAACAGGTCTCGGACCTTGAGCGTCCAGTCGCTCGGCTGAGCGTTCAGCTTGGCTTGCTCCTGCATCTCGAGCACTTCGCTCCGCGACCTGTGGCTCTGCCACATGCTGTTGATCAGCCATCTGTGGATCCACCACTTGCTGTCGTTCAGCCTCCCGTGGCTCTACCACTTGCTGCCCTGCAGCTGTCCGTGGTCCAGCCACCGTTGGTGCCAACGCCTCCGCGCTCACCTGAGCAGGGTCTTGATATGGCTTAAGCAAGCCAACATAGAAGACCGGATGCGTGCGCATCTTCTTCGGAAGGTTGAGCGTATACGCTAGGCCCTTCCTGACCACGACCTTAAACAGGTCCTATGAACCGAGGTCTTAACTTCGTTTTGAAGACTGCAGACAGGTAGGTTTTTAGCGTTTAATAAAACTTGGTCTCCGACCTCAAACCTCTCAACATTGCTTCTGCCCTTGGCATCTGCATGTTCCTTCTGCGTGTCTTGGCTTTCAGCCATAGCGTCGCGTACTTGACCCATTACGCTCAGTCTCAAAGAGACAAAGTCATCGACTTGCTTGCGAACCGCAACAGGGCTGACATCAGCTAGCCGCTCGGCTATCCCTCCCCCATCAAGCCCTGAGCCACTGCGTGGCGGCGTCAGTGGGACGCGAGGGTTAACCAAGCCGTTCACATAGAACGGAGTGTAGCCTGTCGAGGCGTGCACTGCATTATTTAATGCGAACTCAACGAGTGGGAGCATCTGGCTCCAGCGATTTGGCGCCTCAGCGCATACGCTTCGGAGGGTGTCCTCCACAACGCGATTCACGCGTTCGGTTTGACCATCGGTCTGCGGATGGTCCGCTGTGGACATGTCCAAACGAGTGCCGAGCACTCTGAAGAGGGACGTCCAGAACTTCGCGGTGAAGCGCGGGTCTCGATCCGAGACAATTGCCTCAGGCAAGCCATGTTGGCGAAAGACTCGGTCTAAAAACAGCAAAGCTGTACCTTCACCATCAATGGTGTCCGGCACTACCGCTAAATGAGCCATCTTGCTCAATCGGTCTACAAAAATCACTATACCCGTGTTTCCCGCCTTATCCTTGGGAAGGCCAAACACAAAGTCCATACTCGTGGACTGCCAGCATCCCTTGGGGACAGTCAAACTCGCCAATGGCGCTGCCGTGCTCGGCGCGGACTTTGTCCGTTGACACGTCTCACACGTGCGTACATAGGTGCCGACCCACTTATACATCTTGGGCCACCAGTACATCGAGCTCACCGAGCCATAGGTCTTCTCCCGACCTAAGTGCCCGCCCACGGGCGTATCATGAACCTCGTAGAGGATTCGATACTTTAGATCCTCATCATGAGGAACGACTACACGAGGGTTATCCTCAGAGTCGGTGCTGGAGTACAGCAGGCCGCCATCGAGTGAGTATCGATGCAGCCTCGCCCGTAAGCGCCCAGACAATTCCTTGTCAGAGTCTTTAAACTCTTCGCTCCCAAGAGCCCGTAGCAGCGCTACGCACATGTCGTCTTGTGCATACGCTCCGCGTATCAAGTCAGGCACTGACGACGTCACTGTCGTGACATGAGCTAACTCGTAGTCCGGCCTGCGCGAGAGCGCATCGGCCACTACATTAAGCCGCCCCGGCTTGCACTTCACCTCGAAGTTATACTCGGCAAAGAAGGAAAGCCATCTTGCCATTCTCTGAGAGAGATGAGGCGACTGTGTCGCAGTGCGTAACGACGCATGATCAGTAAAGATCACAAAAGGCTTAGAGCCTAGCAGGTGTACCCTGAATTTGACTAGAGCATACTTCATTGCAAGTAGCTCTTTGTCATGAACTGGATAGTTCTTCTCTGCAGCTTTGAGCTGGCGAGACTCAAACGCGATCACGCGTTCACGCCCTTCGGCGTCTGCTTGTAGTAAAGCACAACCGATTGCAAAATCGGAGGCTTCACAGACGACGCTAAACGGACTATCCGGGTCCGGTAGCGCAAGGATCGGAGCCTGGAGGAGGCTCTCCTTCACAGCCTCAAAGGCTCCGTCGTGCTCGACGTTCCAGCACCATGGTGCGTCCTTCTTAAGGAGATCTGATAATGGCCGAGCCATCTCCGCGTAGTTCGCGCTGTACTTGTGCAAGTAATTGGCTAAGCCTAGCCACTTGCGTAAGTCTTTTTGGCTCTTGGGAACCGGCCAGTCCACGATGGCCTTGACTTTGGCAGGATCTGCCCGTAAGCCACGCTTCCCAATGAAGCACCCGAGGAAAGGTATTTCCTCCGCGCCAAAGACGCACTTGTCCAAGTTGGCATACAACTTATTAGTGCGCATGCACTCGAGCACCGCTCGCAAGTGGTCAATGTGGTAATCCACGTCTGACTTTCCGTGCTCGGCACGACTATGGACGAATATATCGTCAAAGTACGTCTGAGCGTACGCCCGGTGGGGCCTAAACAACTGCGTCACAAGACGATGGAACGTTGCTGGTGCGTTCGACAGCCCCTGGGCCATGACAAGCAACTCCCAGAGCATACCGCTCGGAGTACTCACCGCTGTCAGCGGAATGTCGCTCGCTCTCATGAGCAATTGGTAGTAACCATCGACTAAGTCGAGCGCGCTGTACAACGTACAGCCTACCATGTTGTTCTGCAGAACATCCTTGCGAGGAATCGGCGTTTGCGCCGGGATACTGGCCGCATTTAGCTTGTTAAAAGCATGAACAATGCGCCACTTGCCGTTCGGCTTTTTGACACAGAAACGTGGAGTGTCGAGTGCGGAGACTTTCTCTCGCGCACCATCCCCGCCTCGTGCTTCGCACGGAAGAATGCGTCAATGACGTCACACTGCTCTCTCGGCAAAGGCCATTGCCTTGTTACGCAGTATTTGGTTCCAGGAACCAGGTCAATCTCATGACACACGCCTCGATCCGGAGGCAGACCCGTCGGTGGGTCTTTCGAGACATCATCTCCATACTCCTTCACCACCGGGTAGAAGGGATCCGAAGGATCTTTGAGGATCGCCGATCCACTTCTTGCGCTCAGCGCCTTCTTGGTGTCCTCTAGGAACGCGTCGTTCACGACGGATGAGGAGTTCAACTCCTCCTCAGGTCCCATCAGGACCACCTCGGCTAGCTCGCCTGCCTTTAAGGCTTCGCCAAACTCGGCAATGGACATCTCGTCCAGCTCTAGAAGAGATTCTGCAGCGGGCAGAGTGTCAAGGCTGATATCGCCTTCTACCTCCCCCGTCACTCCGTTAACGAGTGTATACAGCTGTTCACAGCAATCACGTGGAGCATCACCGCTCGACACGTTGGACACATCGTCCGACGTCGAAGACGTCACAGACGCCCTGCGTCTTCTTCTCCTCTCCCTCCGCGACCGGGCCCGGCCGGATGAGGGCGGTGTGGCGACATCTCCATCACCACCACCGGGTGCAGCAGCACCATCACTCCTCGAAGAGGATACAGTGTCTCGCAAGATACTCGGCTGAAAGCCAAGAGGTTCTTGACCTTCACACAGTGAACTAGGTGTCACTTCACCTGCATCTCCTAGGCCACGCCCATGATGCCTCGACTCGCAGTCGATCGCGACCCTCGGGTCACGCAGCGGTAGGTCATCGACCAGATTCGTACCACTCAGTGATTACGCGCCACGCCGCGCTCGTCCTCACCAGGATCCAGCAGTTGGCATTGACCTGACCTGAACCGCTCAGCGGATAACGTGCGCACCACGTACGCCCTCAAGGCAAACAGCAGCCTCGTTGCTAACAATTTCGGACATACCAATGTCCAGCACTACGGCCGCCTCGGCCTCGTGCTCGCGCCAAAAGCGCTTCTGCTTCCTAGCAGAGGTGGGTTCATGACTCACCAAAGCTCCACTAGGAGCAGGGTGCGACGCACCTAGCGTCTTCGACTTCCAGTCGATCATGGCTCATGGCGTTCCAGCCATGCCATGCCAAGGATGCGGTCATATCTCGCATCCAGGTCTAAGACCAAACAGCGCTCCACGCTATCGAAGTTCTCAAACTTCACTCCAAGGTCGACAGAGACCTTCGACACAGTTACCAGTGTCCCCGTCGCGAGACGGACAGAGATCGTATCTCTCGTTGGCACTTCCAGTGCCTCAGCATATAGCTGACTCCCTTCCAGGGTGGAGCGACGGGCGTAGTTGCCCGAGGCTCCCGAGTCAATCAAGAATCTCCATGGCTTCGCAAAGCCCTTCACGCTCGCTTGAACGACCAGCAAGCCCGGCTTGCACACACTCTTCTCGTAAGAGAGCTCAGCTCTCTTCGAGGCTGAGCCCCGTTGCCCTCTACCTCTTCGAGGCACAACAGAACTCAGTTCTTCCCCAGTAGGCCGCCCCGCGCCTACTGGGAGTTGCCGTTTCCCGGCGATGACCCGGAGGGTTGGCTCGCCGGAGCCTCGCGCTTCTTGCGCAGAGGGCAATAGGCCCTCAAGTGCTTAGTGCTATTGCACACAAAGCATCGGCGGATGCCGGCGCGCTGCTCCGCAGCAAGAAGCTCCGCTTCTTCATCTTCAGCATAGCTGAGGCTGGACCGCTCGAAGAGCTTGCGCTACCAGCGCTCCAACCAGGTCGCGCCGACCTGAAGTTGTGCTCGGCATTCAATGCCACATCCACCGCCTCTTCAAAAGAGTTAGGGTGTACTCCGTTCGAGCTGCGCTCACACGAAGTCCCTCCATGAACACGGTCACGCTGACCAGTTCCGAAAGAGAGTCCGCCGCCATTCCGGCGATAAGAGTTCTCAACTCTTGGACATAGTCCAATAAATCCTTCTTACCCTGGCGGGTAGCAAGGAACTTTGACCGGATACGGTACGCCTGATTAGGCGGCGCGAACACGCGCGAAAGCTGTTGCTTCAGCTTATCCCAAGTGGGAAATGCAGCGTCAACAGACGTGCCGCACATTAGTGCCCATTCGCGAGCGCGACCTCCAAGCCTGGAGATAGCCAGCGCCACGCGCTGATGCTCAGACTGGAGCAGGGCCGATCCCATGACCATCTCGACCTCACGGGTCCAGAGAAGGAGATTCTCTCCATCCTTCCCCTCGAAGGTTTTTACGCTCACCATGAGCGGTTTCAGTCTCATAGACTCTTCACGCGTCATCGACGCCGCCGCCGTTGCGGCGCTCATCTTCTCTTGGACATGCTCCAAGAGCGCGTTCTCGTAGCGGGAGAGCGATTCCAGCCTGGCAGTGACCTCCTCTGGACCTTGCGATGCAAGATGAGCCACGCCCTCCGGGCCAAGCAAGGACATAAGCTTAGTAGACGCCCCCAGCTGCGCCGGGGGCAAATTCGCGAACACGGGGTGTTCCATCCTCGCAGAGGATATAGTCAACCGACTCAGGAGCGGGATTGACTACAAGTGCTACCAAGTGCAGCGGGGCTGCCGTAGCTTTAGCGTCAGTTGAAGACGTTCGACTCAAAGAGTCACTAATACTAAGTTCCTTATCCAAAGGACACTTACAGCCCAAGACCAGGGGTTAAAGCTAACACCTTATCTTTTATGCTTCAAAACCAGAAGTGTTTTATTTACTATTATTGCGGCCAAGCCGCCTAGGGGTAAATGTATCTGTTTAACTATCTAGCATAGTTAAACATAATCAAATGCATAACGTGTGGCTTTCGGCCAACGTACTGAGAGACCTTGTTAACTCTCCAACTTATGTACTGAGCGTTTGTTAACTCTCCGGGTACTTCGTACCCCTGTGTGTTCCACACCATGTAATCCCGTTACAGGGGACCTCCTCGCGGGGAATACCGATGCCGATTAATGAAGGAGACAGCTTTCCAAACCTGGCAGGCCCTTTTGAGCGCATTTGACGACTACTGTGAAGCTACACACCAACCTTTCAGGTATACTTGCTACTAAGAAGAAATTATGAAAAGGAAATTGACTTATTGATATGACTGGACCTGAAAAAGAAGCTCGATTAGTGCCTCAAGTCGCAACAAGGTTGCGAAAAGGACGTGGCGGTATCCGGTGGAGCCCGAAGAAGATAATTTGTACCAGATAATATTTGTGTGCACGCACGGTTGGTCGACTAGAAGACGAGGTGAGATTAAATACTTTTGTTCGGTTTACGCATGACTAATAGTTGCAAAATGAATATGTTTTCAGGCAAAGGAACCCGACCAATGCAAAACTTTCGTGGCTGTGATTGTAAAGCGCAGATTATTGCAACGCTGAAGCGCATCACGGTTGCGGAGAACCAGTTTGGCTTTGCTGTTTACGTCACAAAGCAGCACACGACGCACACTCATCCATTAAACGGAGACGCTTGGAGGGCGTATGCTGAGAACTGACGTGTCGAGGACCCGGAAATCATCGAGATGGCTCGAAGTTTGTTGCAGTGGACTCTAAGTTTGGCAAAATCCATCGCTATGTGATTGACAACACTGGTACGCAAGTTAACATGTAAAAATTGAATGTTTCTTCTGAGAGTGGCCTAGTTGTCAAATTTTACCCGAGCCTTGATGAGAACGCGACGGTGTATTCGGATTCGATTATTGATACCATGGCACGTTTTCATGAGAAGCGCAAATTTTTAAAGAACGTGGATGCTTGCTTGAAATGGATTGTGGCTCAGGCACAAAGGAGATCAGTGGCTGTAGACCGTATCGATGAAATAACGTCGGCTCTGCGAGAGGCATCTGTGTATGCTTCGATAAAGATCCGCGACGAAGAGGTATGTACTTGTTTTCGGTATGTGAATATGTGATGGTATGTAACAGCCTGTGCTTATAACGACATGGTTCGTCGCTGCTGCAGGTGTGTTTCGTATACGCGCTTCTGGCGTTTCGCAGCAAGGAGTGCCTTAATGACATGTGCATTCGACTTGCTATACAAGTGATGACTCAAGATCGAAGTGATATAGTGTACGTGGATGGCGCCATGTCTGAACACATCCACCCTCAGGAGATTCATCTGAACGAGAGGCTCTGTCATGTATTTGATCGGCAATCGGGTATGATACTTATTCCAATTGCCATTGAAAACAAGCACTGGTGTCTTTTGATTGTTGATTTCAACAAGAAATACATCATTCAACTCGATCCCATGCAGCTCGACCAACCTACTCATTTTTATCCAAGACATGCAAGTCGTATCTTGCACCGCTTCTAAGGGGAAAGTATGCAGACTACACAATCAAGAAAGCCGACAATATCCGCCAAGAAGACGGGCATAGCTGTGGAGTCATCGTCATTTACTACATGGAAAGCTACATCAGCACCCGCATTGTGACGAATCCAAATCAAGTTTTGCTCCAGAGTATTCGACTAGCATACTTTGTCCAAGGTCTCCGTCGACTCTATCCCGACAAAGACCTTCGCTTTTTTGGCTAGTATCATCGATTACAGAGATGACGGACAAGATGGAAGTCGGAGTTGACAACACTAGCCAATCCATCAATATATATCTCAGTTGAAAGTTCCTTACTTAACAGTCATTTGTACATGTACCTCATTTATCATTCCACAACACTGAAAGTGCCTCATTTATTAATGTGGCGAACCTCTGTCTTGCTTATATCGATTTGGTAATTTACCGCGACAGAATAAATTATCGTGTATAAACGTGTGTTCCTGACGTATGTGGACGATATGTGACTCACATATCGTACTCATACACGAACTATTTATGGAATGAGTATGTAACAGCATACACCGCCAATAATGTTCGACGGATGGCTCTATGCACTACGTTGGTGTATATGCTGTATACGATCTGGACGGCACTCTACATCTACTACTTCTCGCTGTATCACCACTCGACAGAGGGTCCCAAGACGCAGATTCGCACATCCAGCTGTTTGACGATGTTCTGGATGTATACGACAAAACACTCGGGATGGTGATGTTTATCATCGGTGACAACTGCAACACAAACCAGGCTATTGCCACTAAGCTCAGTGTCCCTTTGGTTGGATACACCAGTCATCGATTTAACCTTGCGGCTAACCAATACCTTACTGATTACGAGCCGTTACTAGCGCAAGCTAACACATTGATGCCAAAGTTATCTCAAATCAATTATTTTGCAGAACTCGCAAAATCCACCAGTCTACATCCTATCACACGGAATATTACGAGATGGACCTCAAGCTTCGAAATTCTGGAGCGCTACAATCGCATCTACCCCCCCAGATCGAGACTGTGGACGCGGTAGAAGAATTTATACCGACGGTTTCTGCGCACCGCAAGCTGATTGCTCTCCTCGAACACATGAAGAAGTTCTAGAGTGTGACGAAGAAACTGCAGTGTGACGGCATCGACTTGGCCGACGCCCCGCTTTTGTTCGTTTATTATTGCGCTGACCCACCGTCGATTCCGTATAATACTGTTATGGAGAACCCCCTGTCAAAAACGAAGGCATTGACCCCCCGATCCGATAAAGAATCTCAATTTGAGATCTACTTATTTAAAAATACTACATTGCGTAACGCTCTTAAGAAGATCTTTTTTAAGAGACATTTTTAAAAAGATTCACAGCCTTTAGTTTGACTTACTGGTTACTACAGAAGTTATTGTGCGTTCTACTCAAAATTTCCGTGCGCGGTTCTTGGAATTACGCGCACGAAATTTTTATAAGACGTGGATGGTGGAATATAAAAGTAGACTGAAATTTTCTCTCGCGAAAGGTTTTAAGAGCTACTGATGTTTAAAATTAGCAATACTATATTTTCAAACTTAAATACTACCATCCTCTTTCCCAAATACCGGTATCAGTACTTATTACTGACTACTTTTTTAAATACCTAGATATCAGTATTAAAAATATTAGCAGGTATACATTGCTACCCGATAGCTACGTTACTTGCTGTGAGGCCTTGTAATCAAGTGACCGATGGAATGTCACCCCTTCTGGTAGTACACACTCCCTCAGTAGGAAACCAACGCTCGAAGACCTTAGGAGGCACCACTAACTCCGCCATGAACACCAAATAGTTTTTCCTGCGGTCGAATGGGAGACTTTTTAGCGCTGCTTTTGCAGCTAGAAAATTAGTTGCACTCTTTGCGCCGATAATATTAAAATACCACCCTCGCGCAAACGTTCGAGTGGTGTACAGCCTGTATGTACCACAGGATCATCGACATGTCCACGACGGATAGAGCTTTGATTTTCTGTACGCACTTCTTTGGATATTACAAACGTACTGTGTATTACGTTTAAAATACGAGCGTATTTTGTCTTTTCTATTATGTTTGCTGGTGTACTCTCATATCATCCGAATATTATTGTACTGTAATAAAAGAGCGCATGTGTTATCTTTGTTTTTGCTGACAAAATCCAGAGCTGTTCCACGCCTTATGGTGACTTTGTATGTATAAAAACTTTCAAAGCTGTAGTAAACCAAGATTTCTCAACGCTGTAGTAAAACAAGATTTCACAACGCTGTTGTACTTTTAAAATTAAAAATGGAGCTGGCTTATCGAGTGCTTTACCGCCAAGGAGCAGTGTTTAAAGCTCTAAGACAGAGAGATGTTTCCTTTAATCGATCCGTTTGTGGGGGCCCCTCCTTCACAAAATGTACTTTGCAAGCATCACCAAGCGTGGAAGTAATCAACGCATGGCGTTGATATCGATACCTAATCGACGACTTTAAGATGACCAAATTCAACTGCACGGTTCAATGCGGAGTCACCTTCGACACGGTGATCGAGGTTGGCTCCTTGCTGAGCTCGAAAAACTACATGCACATCCTCTACGTGACTCATACTTTTAAGTAAGCCATTGAACGTCGCTCCATCGGTGTCGACTACTTCTATTAATCACAAGAAGAGCTGGTTGGGAAAGTCTTACCAATACGAATCAGAATGACTGGTTTTGGATAGACATTGCGAACTCAACATTTTACAGTAATGTAGTCGATTAAAATATCATTTTTTCTCAATTTCACATACATACATACATACATAGTCAATCTGCCTTCAGAATTACAAAATTCGACCGGGAAAAAAATTTAAAATCACAGAAAGCTAGAAACTTGTACATAACTTTTAGCATTTTATTGTTGGATAATTGATAGATCTGAACCATGTGCCATTTTGTTTATGGAATTGTTCACAGCTTTCATTCCCCCCATTGATTTCAGTTTTGATTCGTCTCATTGTTTACAGTTTTCATTCGCCACGTTGTTTTCAGTTTTGATTCGTCGCATTGCTTACGGTTAACAAAAGGATACATGTAGTCCCGTCTTAAACAATTAGTAACAGAGAGCAAGCATCTTTCACTAGTCGTACCTTTGTTTAACCCCTTGGTTCCCGGCGAAATGTATCGACAACGAGATAATTAATGTCGTAACTTACGACATGTCCATGTCACTACTTGTTTGTATGTGGCATATGTTCGACGTGCGTATAGGTGTATAAGTTTTTGACAGGTTGCTCTCTCAGGAGTCGTAAGTTATACTACTTAGTAGCTAGCAGAAAACACCGTATGTCGTAAGTTGCCCCACATTAGAAAGTACAGCGGGAAGATCTGCTGGAA
>NW_003303673.1:500251-503066 GCF_000142945.1 Phytophthora infestans T30-4 | reverse complement strand
GACAATTCCGTGGGAGCAGCGGGGTTTTCGCCTATACATACTGAATGGTTCATCTGAAGACACGACGTGTACGGAAGACTTTTCCAGCAGGCATGGAAGAAAGAAGAAGAGAGTGATGAGTCGAACGAATATAGTGACGTTGGTGGTGAGCTCGCTAATGCGCTTGACGACATCGAGCTTATTGATGGATAACACCATCGACTGTATCTGGCAACGGTACAAACAGACGAATGTCGCGTACTCGAGCGCAGCGAGAGACAAACTTTGATGTAGCTTTCCTATTCAAATACACTCTTTGGTACCAGTAATTAAAAGCCCTTACCTAAATAATAGCCCCTCGTCATAACCGATCAATCTGAAGAGGGCAATAATAAATAGAAGTACGGGTACTAATCGGTAAAATCCGTTAGTCACTTCTACCAAAGTAAGCAACTCGTCTATCAAAATTACTGAAAGGAACATCACGCTGAATGGACTCCTGTAGGTAGTGAGAGCCAGACTACCTAACGTTTGCGATAAACTTAGTAGAGGCTCGAAAATTGAAAAGAAGGAAGAAGATAATGCGTTATTAGTTATAAAAGTACAAATTTTCTCGCAGTGGCGGATGTCGTGTATTAACGAAAGCTAGAATTAATATTCCAAATCATAAACAGCCGTATATTGGTTAATACTAAGGATGTAAAATGTCTTAAACGAGTCCTAGAGTGTTCTAAAAACTATGTTTGGTACAAATAAGTGTGAGTGTGTGTGGGGGGGGCTACTTTTAGTAGCAATATGCTCTGCTCTGTTATTTAATGAGTAGCAGGCAGTCCGTTGTATGGGTCCTCACCCGAGTCACTGTCAACTTTTATAACTAATTTAAATATCCGTTTTTATTTTCAATTCGAGAAACACCAGCTCAACCACAGATCATAGACAAAAATGGCCCGGGGCTTGGGGATCTCGATTCGCTCGTGTGCTTCCGCTGCAGCAGCATTGCACCAGCTCAATCAGAACAGGCAGTGCAGTTTGAGATCGAAGAAAGCGAGAGAGCGACAATACCGACAACATTGAGCTCGCGGCCGATCAATACGAAGCGAGAGTACGACATATATCAAAACGATATGCTGTGGTGTGCCGATTGGAAATTTCGTGATCATTACACGGTGACTGGGGGAAAACTGCATCTGTTTCTCTCTAGTAGTGTGATAGGTCGAACGTCGAAGAAATACAAGGATAAAACCATCGGAGGGTCCACAGTTTGTGGATACGTGAGCGCTATTGTCGATCTTTACTATCAGCAAGTTACTCTGCGCACAAATTATAACCTGCCTCTAAGGACCACCTCGGTAAAGCAGCTAATATAAAATATTCAAGCTCAATAGACAAAGACACGAACAACAAATTACGAAGAGAGAGAAATGGGATCCTTACTGGACGGCTATTCCTCCGCCGAACAATTCCAGCAAATTTGTGATACTTTTCTTTCGCTGGATGATTTACGAGGGCGCACTGCCTTTCTTCTTTCACATTTTGGTCTGTTGCGTGGTGAGAATGTCCGCGATTTGGAGCTAGCTGACATGTTCTCGCAGAGACTAGATCATGAAGGCTTTCAGCCCTGCATTGCTCTTGTTTTGCTGATTCAGCATGGAAAGACCAACACATTTGGCAAACTGCAGCATGTCGGGTATATGCGCAACAAAGATGTGCACGTTTGTCCAGTTGGCAGCGTCGCCTTGTACCTATTTGAGCTATTCCACGTGAAGCAGGGGCCATTCCCATCGTTTAGGCAGGCGAAAGACTGGTATGATATTAAGTTTTTACGCGGTCGACAGAAAACCCAATCTATTACGTGCTGTGCTTTTTCAAGACTGTGCTGGTTCTTTTTGACCATCTCCCTGTTTCGCATTCGTGACCATATTATATTTGGAGAATCTTTCCAGAAATAATGAACGCAGGCTTTGGCTGGCGCAGCTAGTGCCAAAAGTCCTGTGGAAAAAAATCTTCAGGTTGCAATGCCTCTATTGTCGGAGCACATAAGTACACAACATTCAGAAACAATGAATAAGTTAGCCTCTCAGCACACCGAGGTGCTACAGCTGCTCAAGAAACTCGAGAGAGTTTTACGTCCATGCTTCAAGGAAACATGATGTTTCGCCTGTCACCTGTGGTTGCCCCCGCCAGATCTGATAGCACTGATAATGAACATCACGAGCCTGCTCAAAGTCAACCAACGAGTAGTACAGCTAGTGAAGCTCATCTTACATCAACCCTTGGCGCATCACCAAAATAATCTATGAGCAGAGGGATCTCAACAGTGAATACACTGTGGGCTGAATGGCACGAAGAAATGGCAAACAAACCATCTATTGAGTATCTCGGAAGTACGTACGGTACAAAATGGCGTCAATCGCCAAGGGAGGCAGAGTTTTTCTCAAGACGTCTTTGTGTGATTAAACACGTACAAGCACTGGTTGGTGAAGGTCTTTCAATCGAATCCGCGCTGGACCGCGCCGATATTGAGCGCGGAAGAAGGAGCATCGACGCTTTCTCGAAGTATCTAAGCAAAAAGAAAACAAAATAAGCATTTATAGCTAATTGGCAAAAAGTAAAAAAAATCTTTGTAAAATAGTGCCTGATACATTGCTTTTCGCTGAAAAGTGTTCCAGTTAGCTGCTCTTTTGTAGAAAACTACAACTCAGGGAAATTGGGTTTCTCCAAAGAATCAAATGTAATCATGAACCTAAGAGCACTCCAGCGCCAAAACGCTGCACAAATCAAACAGCTCCAAGCCAACAGCGCATGCATGCCCAGCTGTGGTGATTCAACAGACTGC
>NW_003303673.1:493141-499226 GCF_000142945.1 Phytophthora infestans T30-4 | reverse complement strand
TTCGGCCTAGAGGTCTACTACATCATACCAGAAGATGAATCCCGTTAAGATAGCACTTTAGACTTGTTCTTCTTCGTCCGAGTCGCCCTCGTTTTCGCTTACGATTTCGTTTCTACTACTACAGTAGTAGTACCATGTAAATATGTTCTGCTCTCTTTTCGACACCAGTCTAACGTGAGAGTATCGATGCGGTTGGATTTGTCTCTAAGAGCGCATCCAACGGATCGTAGCAGCGGGCAATACTCCGTCACTGCCTCCCAGAATGTATCTCCGTACATTTTGTTTTTTTATAGTGTATCTGTGAGTTGGATGCAGTCGACATCGACCCAAAGGCACATTAGTGCAGGACATGCCTTCAGCACAGCACGAGCTTCAGTAGCCAAGACGCCATACCTCGGAGGATGTTAGAATGCACCTTAATTGGTCAAATATGTAGCCAATAGAAAAGGTTCAAACATCCCTACTTCTTTAAGGAAAACTTAATAAGTAAACACATTGCCGAAGGATGTTAATGGCGAGGAGGACGCGTGGCGCGTACGCTTGAAAAGGCCTCCTCACTTTGAAACTGACGGCCTATTACATAGAGCTTAATATTTCAGATACGTACGGAGACTAAGGCTCATGGTTAAAGGACACAATAGGAGTGCCCAGGTCCTGGGACTGGAAAATTTCCATGGGGAGGACTACACCATGTGGCGAGACAAGTGCTAACGCACATAGAGACGCTGTATGAGAAATACCAGCGAGGGTTGTTGGAAAAGGACCAGTTTGAGGCTACGGTTGTCATGATGGACTTCCTTGAGGGTACGCCTGAGAAACCCATCATTTCGGTGGAGGGAAATATTTCTCAAAAGGAGGCGAAGGCCAGGCGTTGGCGCCACCAACACTGGACTAGGGCTCGGTCCGAGCTGTTGAACTTATTCAACCAAGCGTTGCCTAACGTTTTCATGAGTGGGCTGCCGGATCAAGTGTCCAGAATGAATCCCTGTGACATATGGAAGGAGCTCGAGCAAAAAGTACGGGGCTCGGGGATGCAGGAGGCGTAATCGAGCTGCGCCGCCAGTGGGAGCGTCTTCTCGCAGCGAACTGGACCAATCTGGGGGCCCTATTCGCCCAGTTAAAGAAGCTGCGTAACGACATTAACAGGAAGATGAGGGGTCTGGTTGGCAAGGACATGGTGACCGAGACCTGGCTGTGCATGGAAGTGTTGGCGTTACTACCAAGCGAGTTTTGGGGAGGCACAATCATCATGACTGAAGAGTGGTTTTCTATTGAAAACGTGGAGACGAGTCTTCGCCGCGTTTTCGGTGATCGATCGAGGAAGGAAGCCACGATGCTGACTGATAAGAGACGCCCAGTGACTGTCAATGCGGCAAGAAAGTTTACGGGGAAGAAAAGGAACCAAGGACAATCCTCTGAAGTGGCAGTAAGCGAGTGTTATTACTGCTTTGAAGATGGCCACTGGAAGAAGGCCTGCCCAGTGTTGGCGGCTGACCGCAACCTGAAAAGGGCTGGAGGCAAGCTGCTTCGCTCAAACATACGGGCGGCTCCTGTCACCGAAACAAAGCGAGCGATGACGGTCAAGAAGGGGGGCAAGTCGACTACGAAGAGGATGAAGGTGAACCAAGACGAAGAAAGGACCCCAGCTCAAGCTGCCAAGTTCGACCTCAATTTAAACAAGGCAATTGAGGATGCTGACGAACTTGAGTACAAGGGGAGTGTTCCAGCGAGTGAAGGAAGCGAAGATGAGGCACCGATGCACTCAATGGAGATTGATGATGAGGTACGGAGAAGATACTCTGAGTATCTTTCTAAATTGAGGGAGTTGAACCTAACTGATGATCTATGGGTGGTTGATACAGGAGCTGGACACGCTATAAGCTCGGATAGAAGGTGGTTCAGCCAGCTTGGCAAAGGATGGACCCATATCTTTGAATATGGAAACGGAGGCACCTCGTCAACCAAGCTCCAAGGAGCAGTGAGATTTAGTATTCTCAAACCCAGAGGGTACTATAGTGATATCTCAATACAAAATGTTGCCTTTGATAAAGAGTGCGGTAGTAACTTGCTTAGTGCATATTATCTTGCCACACAAGGGTATCACCACATTCAGTCAAAAGGTGGGCAGTATTTGTACTTCCTTGATAGTAAAAACCGATTCATATTTGCTGCAGCTGCAATAGATGAGGTATACTATTTACCGAGTAGGAAACTGGATAATAATTCAAGAATACTATCCGTCGATAGTACTTCTCAATCGAAGATACAAAAGACGTTGAAGGAGTGGCACCTGAGGCTAGGTCATGTCGGTAAAGGCAGACTGATGAACATTCTGGCTGGCAGAGTAATCAGAGATGCACCCCAGTTATCTAGAAAGAAAATGGAACTGGTATCATTTTTCTGTCGTACATGTGTGCTGGCAAAATCACGGCGAATGTCTTATAGGAATAAGGTGACAGATAAGGTATCTGAGCCTTTGCACACACTGCATATGGACTCATTGGGAAAAATAAGAACACACAGGTCCTCCTATAATAATCACGCGGCACAAGTATGCTCCTAGCCATAGTAGATGATGCCACTGCCTTATAAATGGTATTTCCTTCTGAAGTCTCTGAGAGAGGTTGGGGTTATGCTAAAACCCTTATAAGCAGCTGGAGAAACAATTCCCATACAAGTAAAACGGATAAGACCGACGGGGGCACAGAATTTGTCAACGAATTCTTAAAAGGGTACTGCGATAGAAGTGGGATCGTGTTCCAAAAGTCAAATGTAGAGTCTCAAGAGGAAAATGGGTCTGCTGAGCGAGCTCACCAGACAATAATGGGTAAAGTTAGATGCGCGTTAATAGGATCGGGTATGGCTGCTAAATGGTGGCCAGAGGCATTAAAATATATGACAGCAATAACTAATAGGATACCAACAGCCCGGCTTAAGGGTAAGAGTCCATATGAAGCACTGTTTGGCACCAAACCAACAGGAATTGAGCTTCACATATGGGGCAGTACGTGCTACGCCCATGTACCAAAATCTAAACGACCCAATCCGAAGCTTAGTGAGCGGGCGCTAGAGTGCAAACTTCTCGGGCTTTCTGAAGATTACAAAGGGTATCGTCTACTCGATATTAAAGGAAATAGGTACATTAACGCTCGAGATGTAAAATTTGGGCCAACATTCACTGAGGGACTGATTTTACGATCGTTCCGTCCGGGAAAATTGAGGAGAATGAGGAAATGGTCCTAGAAGCTGGGGAAAAGGGGAAAAGAAAACGAGAAACGGGGCTGGATGTGTCTAACAAGCGACCAAAATCTAATTCTGAGTTGGAAGATTGTGCACCGGATACTGAAACAGTGGGAGTAAAGAAACAGCGAGTTTCTGTGCCACCTATACCTCGCAGTCGTAGGAAAAGGACACCAAATTCTCGTTTAAAGGACTATTTAGTATCAATCAATGCTGTCACAATTAGCACAAAGGTGATACCGATTCCACGATCAATAAAAAAAGCGAGACGGGGCCCACACGCTGGGCAGTGGGAGACTGCGCTGCAAGCTGAATTTCAGGCACTAGTTGCAAAGAGTACTTGGGAAATAGTACCATTGCCAAAAGGAAGGAAAATACTAGGTTGTCACTGGGTATTAAACGTGAAGTCTAACCCAGATGGAACAGTTGATAGATTTAAGGCAAGATTGGTTGTTAGGGGAAACACACAAGCCCACGGTGTTGATTATAATGAGATATTTTCACCGGTGGCGCGGTATGAGTCGTTGAGATTACTACTGGCAATAGCAACGATAAAGGACCTTCATGTCCATCAAATGGATGTGTCAACGGCCTTCCTAAACGGATCGCGGTTTGAGGATATTTACATGCAACAACCTCATGGGTTTAGGCATGGGGATGCGTCCAGTGTGTGCAAACTGAAGAAAAGCCTATATGGACTCAAACAAGCACTTCGTATCTGGTATGCACTCCTCAATAAGTTCCTGGTAAGCCTAGGGTTTTGTCGGTGCAAAAAGGAGTATTGTTTGTACCGTCAAAAGTGGGAGGTAAAAGGAGTAACGCATATAGTACTTGTCTGCGTCTACGTGGATGATATTACTATAGTATCTAGTAGTATGACATTGATGCAAAAGGTGAAGAGCCAACTGGCTTCTAGATTTACTATGAAGGATCTAGGTGATATCCATTATCTACTGAAGATGGAGATTAAGAGGGATAGGGCAAATATGATTCTGAGTATGTCCCAACACAAGTATATAATGGACTCACTTTTACAAGTTCGATATGACTGATTGTAACTCAGAACCAACACCACAGGCAAAGAGTATAGTACTTGAGAAAGAGGAAAAATTAAGTCCAGAGGAAATCTCAGCACAACCATTCGATTACAGAGGTTTAGTGGGTTCACTGATGTACCTTGTACGTGGTACACGCCCAGATATAGCAAATGCTATCAGAGAATTAAGTAAATTCCTGTCATGCTATAATAAGAGACATTACAAGGCAGCCCAGAGAGTACTAAAGTATCTGAAAGGGACGTCGACGTACGGACTCGTATTTGACGGAAAAAGTAAGGAAGTGATATATGAGCTGTACACAGACGCGAGCTTCGCGAATGCTAATGAGAACCGAAAGTCAGTAACTGGGTATGTGAGTATTATGGCAGACGCGTGTATTACTTGGAAAGGTTCAAGACAAAGTACTGTGAGCCTCCATACAGCGCAGGCTGAATTAATAGCCGCGAGTGAAGGTATTAAAGAAAGCGAATGGTTATGGGTACTATTAGAGGAATTGGGATTTAAGCAAACACAGCCGATCATGTGTTGGTGTGATAATAAGGGGGCAATTAGTATTATAAAAGACCCAGCAAATCATACATCGACCAAACACATTGATATCAAAGGACTGTATGCTCGAGAGATTCATGATAAGGGAAGAATAGTAGTTTCATACTGCAACACAAATGATATGATTGCAGATGCCCTCACAAAGGCACTGCCTCAAACTCAATTTGAGAAACTCAGAAGTCTCATGGGGGTAAAGAACCTATGCCTCCCCTTACCACAATAGGTGTGGGGTATTTGGACTTTCTGGCACCGTGTATCACAAGATACAGTGAAGTTGAAGAGCCACCATGTGGCATATCCAAGCGCCCGGCGCAAGTTGAAGTTCAAAGATACTTCTCAAGTTGAAGGGCGAAAGATACTCTTAAGTTGAAGTGCACCAAGGAAAAGACTTATGCGGTTAAAGCAAAAAACAATAAGACGTAACGTTATGATATTGGGTAACTCTCAGACGTTCACATGTCAATGGTTATGGACTAGACTACGACAGAACACGATAACGTGCTGAAATCAAGTAAGAGCCACCGTTGACCGCATCTAGAAAGGGAGGGGCAAGCCCCAGCCGTGCTTAATTGGAACTATTGCCGAAGCGCTCCCCAGTCTCTGGAAGTGGTGGTATCACAGACCGAAGCCTGGACGTTTTGCTTGACTGTCATAGCCCCCCCGGAGGGTTTAATAGCGGCCATAGGCGCTAAGTCGAACCGTGAATGCTGAACGCAAATTTGAGAGTGAATGGATTGAAGGAAATTGGTTCCAGCAAAGACAAAAAAGGTAGAGGTGCAATTTAGAGGCAGAAACCATCGGGAAATCGGAAAAGGAAAATTGGTTGGGTCACAAATTCTGGAAATAAGGGAATAGGTATGTGTAATGGAACGTCACAAATTTCAGGTGTCGCAACATTTAGGAGCCACCTATTTTGGATCACCGGATGTGTGAAAAGTCGCCACAACGAAAAGTCACATGATATCTCCAAAAGGTCGCAACTTGATTTAGGATAAAGTAGATCATATGTGATCAAAACAGGATAGGAAATAGTGTGTTCACTATTAGGAAAACCAGAAGTAGCCCAAAAGTACGAAAGGTCGTATGGTATTTCTGCTGGACAAGTCGCAATTGGATTAAGGATAAGGCGAGTCATATGAGACCACAGAAGTGAAAAGGAGGATGTGCTTGAACTTTTAGTGGGAGTGTTAGAATGCACCTTAATTGGTCAAATATGTAGCCAATAGAAAAGGTCAAAG